>NC_134354.1:16150914-16205914 GCF_048569485.1 Anomaloglossus baeobatrachus | reverse complement strand
ATAGATAGAGGGATAGATAGATAGATAGATAGATAGATAGATAGATAGATAGATAGATAGAGGGATAGATAGATAGAGGGATAGATAGATAGAGGGATAGATAGATAGATAGAGGGATAGATAGATAGAGGGATAGATAGATAGATAGATAGATAGATAGAGGGATAGATAGATAGATAGATAGATAGATGGATAGATAGATAGATAGATAGAGGGATAGATAGATAGATAGATAGATAGATAGATAGATAGATAGATAGATAGATAGATAGATAGATAGAGGGATAGATAGATAGATAGATAGATAGATAGAGGGATAGATAGATAGAGGGATAGATAGAGGGATAGATAGATAGAGGGATAGATAGATAGAGGGATAGATGGATAGATAGATAGATAGATAGATAGATAGATAGAGGGATAGATAGATAGAGGGATAGATAGATAGATAGATAGATAGAGGGATAGATAGATAGATAGATAGATAGAGAGAGGGATAGATAATAAATAGATAGATATATAATAGATAGATAATAGAGAGATAGAGGGATAGATAGGTAGATAAAAGATACTGTCACGCTCCCCGTGTCCCAGCACCACTCCTTACCCACTGATCCAGTCCACGTGTCCACCGGTCATGGCTGCCGCTCCCGCTCTTGCTCCCCAGACGCCTGTTCCTGGTCTCAGGAGTCTGATTCTGACTAATGTTCTGTATATGACCGGGCCGCGCCCACTCACCTGGTCTTATAGCCCCAGCACTGCTGCAGCAGGAAATGACCTGAGGCTGTGCGGAGTATATAAGACTGGCCTCTCCATGTGGGCGGGGCCTGATCATCGCTTGTGGTGCTTTGTCTTGTGAGCTAGGTGCTCAGGTCTTTGTTCCTGTTTCCTATTACTGCCTTAAAGTACGCTGTGACCTTAGTGACCTGGTCCTGTCTTTGCTTCCTGATACCTGCACCCGTTCCTGCCACGTTAGTGCTCCAGCTACCGTGTACCCTGCCCTCCAGGTGGGGTGCTCGGTCCAGTGGATCCACCTCCTGGGCCTACCAGTCCTCCCCGGCCCTCACAAATACATTTTGTACACATATATTTCCTTTCGTGCAGTACTGATCAGTGACGGACGTCCCCCGCCTGTGTGTGGATGTTCTTTGCGGGATGCTGCCGCTCGTCCTGCACATTGTCTATCGGCGTTATAAATGATGACATGTTAATGCTATTATCTGGGCACAGAGATGGGAGTGAAATACCCAGTGTGAAGCCCTCATATATTATTTATATATGAAGAGAGGATATGGACCGCAGGGAAGTCAGGAGGAGGGGGGAAACACATTTCTTAGTCAAACCAACTCCCCCCTGAAGCGGATACATCAAAAGAATACAAAGCACTAATCCAGAAAAACAAGTGTATTATTTAAAGTGACGCGCAGCTCGTCATTACCGCAGGTACGAGGGCGATACTTCTGACAGCAATACCCCATGTATTATGTATTTCTAGAGAGGACAAGCAGATTCTTAGTCTAATTGCTGAATATCTTATATGTACAGCTCCAAATGCTGTGAGCAGGGAATGACAGGGACAGCAGAAACACAAGAAAGTGAACTGTCAACACCACATATAAAGAGCAGTATTATAGTAGTTATATTCTTGTACATAGGGGGCAGTATTATAGTAGTTATATTCTTATACATAGGGGGCAGTATTATAGTACAGTAGTTATATTCTTGTATATAGGGGGCAGTATTATAGTAGTTATATTCTTGTACATAGGGGCAGTATTATAGCAGTTATATTCTTGTACATAGGGGGCAGTATTATAGCAGTTATATTCTTGTACATAGGGGCAGTATTATAGCAGTTATATTCTTGTGCATAGGGGGCAGTATTATAGCAGTTATATTCTTGTACATAGGGGCAGTATTATAGCAGTTATATTCTTGTGCATAGAGGCAGAATTATTATATTATATACATTGTCATCAATTATCACTGTTACGGCTCACAGTCTATATTCCATAGTTGAATGTCACCAGTGCGTGGGTTCCATGCACACATGTGGGGAACATACAGGCGCCTCTCAGATATTTCCTTCCTCTCAGGAGGTCATTCTCCTATATCTTATGTTGAGTAACTCATTATACTGCACTCCACACCTCTCTTTACCATTGTCTTCTTTTTTTACCCGAACTGATACTTTTTGTATAACATCTTTAACATTTTTATTAAAACTAAGGAATTTGAAGCCAAACTTGGGCTATCCGACTTTTAATTCTCATGTATATGACTTTATATCAGTGGTCTTCACCTTATGACTCTTCAGCTCTGCAGAACTACAAGTCCCAGCTGTACGTGAGCAGCAACACACCAGGCAATCATTACATTATATAACACAGACGCCTCATTGTAAGGACTTTTCTCTGCTCAACTTTGAAGACCTTCGTGGGATGTAACATCTTGTTCTTCAAATTGTCTCTCCAGGGAGGAAGGCGACAAACTCTAGTGCTACCTTGTTCTCCGGCACGCCCTGCACCGGGTGAGGTGACCCCCACCTGCCATATACCCGTCCTCCATAGCTGGGTCACTGCATTAATGAGAATGGTACAAAGATTCGGATATTTAGAATGTTCGGTTTTACAGTCGGACACTGACGATTACATTGAGCTTAAAAGTGCAAAAATGCCACTTCTACTTCTTCTATTTTTGGACTGTAACAAATAAAACCAAAGTGAGCGTCGAGGATCGAAATCATTATGTCATTATTAATGACTGGAAAACGAGAAGCATCAAAGTCAAAGGAAGACATAGAAAACCTTAGAAAGGTCCAACAGGCAGATACAGTATATCACCTAAAGGAAAGGTATACATCAGAAAACAGAAGAAAATGCAAGCTGCACACAATTTCACCCAAAGCCCCAAAACTGTTGTCCCCCTAAACTTAATATTTGACTACCCCCTTTACCCTTTGGAATAAATATCTGTGATCAATCACTTCCTCTCCCCGTCCACAGCTTCTTCCTCCTCTCACCTGGAATCTCGGACTCTTATTTATAAACATCTCCAGGGCTCTCATATCTGAAGACGTCTTCTCTTCTCCCAACAGAACTCTCCAGCGCTTTGTTTCCCTCCATTTCTGGGGCTTCTTGAAGTGTTTGGGGCCATTGTCCTGCTGGCAGACCCCTGTCCTGGGACGCACCCCCAGCTTTCTAACTCTGGGCTCTACATTGCCACCCAGAATTCTCTGGTAATCTTCAGATTTCATGATGTTTTACACAAAGTCAAGACTCACAGTGCCAGAAGAA
The DNA here is from genome assembly GCF_048569485.1 of Anomaloglossus baeobatrachus. Lineage (NCBI taxonomy): Eukaryota > Metazoa > Chordata > Amphibia > Anura > Aromobatidae > Anomaloglossus > Anomaloglossus baeobatrachus. The sequence goes on along the minus strand of NC_134354.1, from coordinate 16,202,618 downwards.
GCAAAACATCCTGAATACATCTTTGACCTCCACCATGTGTGACTGTAGGTGCTGTGTTCTTTACTTTGTAGCCTCATTCCATTTTTAGTAAACAATAGAATGATGTGATTTACCAAAAAGATCCATCTTGGTCTCTTCTGTCCACAAGACCCTTTCCCAGAAGGATTTTTGTTACTTAAATATATTTTGGCTTTTTTATATCTGTGTCAGCAGTGGGGTCCTCCTGGGTCTCCTACATAGTGTTTTTCTGTCTCTGTGTCAGCAGTGGGGTCCTCCTGGTTCTCCTACATAGTGTTTCATTTCATTCAAATGTGGATGGATAGTTTGCGCTGACACTGATGCCCCATGAGCCTGCAGGACAGCTTGAATTTCTATGGACCTTGATTGGGGATTATCCACCATCCAGACTGTCCTGCACTGCAACTTTTCATCAATTACTCGCTGTCATCCATCATGTCCAGGGAGATAAGCTACAGTGCCATGGGTTGTAATCTTCTTGATTATATGTTGCTCACCGTGGAAAAAGGAACATCAAGATCTCTGGAGATGGACTTGTAACCTTGAGATTGTTTATATTTTTCAACAATTTGGTTTTCAAGTCCTCAGACAGTTCTCTTCTATTTACCTTATTTTTCGGATTTGAAGACGCACTTTTCCTCCTCCTTGGGAGGAAAATGAGGGGTGCATCTTAAAATCCGAATATAGCTTACGGGGGGGGTAGTGGAGAGGGGTCACTGGAGGCAGGACAATATTATGCTCCTGTGTGCGGCGCCCGGCGTGGCTCTGTGCGGTGGCTGACACGGCTCTGTGGGGCGGCCGGCGCGGCTTCCTGTGCAGTGGCCAGCGCGGTTCCTTGTGCGGTGGCTAGCGCGGCTCCCTGTGCGGTGGCTGGCGCGGCTCCCTGTGCTGCCCGGCAAGGCTCTGAGCGACCGCTTGGTGCTGCCTGGAAAGGCTCTGTGCAGCGGCCAGCGCTGCTGTAAGCTGGTGCTCAAGATATCAGCGGTAAGTTCTTCAAATAATGGTGCCCATAGTCGGCGCATGCGCAGATAGAGCTCTCGGCTCAAGCTCCCATCTGCGCAAGCACCGACTGCGGCCACTATTTCTTTGAAGTCCCAACATCTTCAGAATGGCCAGTGCCCGCAGCGAGCACTAGCACACAGCAGCGCTGGCCGCTCCAGCACAGCAGCACACAGCAGCGTCGGCCACCCAGCACAGCTCAGCAGTGAGTATCTGGGCCTCCCTCTGCACTGCCCGTAGCATGGACCTGCTCCACCACCGCTGCCTCCTGTGACCCCTGACTCCACCACTGCTGCTGCCCCCCACCGGACACCACCGGATTATAAAACGGAACCAAGATTTTTACTTTTGGTTACTTTTTTAGCTCTAAATTTGGGGTGAGTCTAATAATCCGGTGCGTCTTATAAAACGAAAAATACGGTATGTTCTCCATTCTTAGTGCGGCACACACAGATACATGATGCAAAGATTGAGTCAACTTCTCCCCTTTTTATCCGATTTAAGGTGTGATTTTCATATTGCCCACATCTGCTACTTGCCACAGGTGAGTTTGAGAGAACATCACATGCTAGAAACAAAGTTATTTATCCACAATTTTGGAAAGGTGCCAAAATTTTGTTCGGGGCATTTTTGGAATTTTGGGTGAAATTATGTCCAATTTGCATTTTGTTCTTTTTTTGTGTGTTGTTGAAATACAGTCACAAAGGAAATAAACATATGTATTTGCAATAATTTTCTGGGAGAAATATTTCATTTTCTAGAACAATTTCAAGGGTGCCAACTCTTTCGGCCATGATTGTATGTACAGCTTGTATAATCTGGACTACTTCTTTGTAGTCTTTATGTACAGCTGGTATAATCTGGACTACTTCTTTGTATTCTTTATGTACAGCTGGTATAATCTGGACTCCTTCTTTGTATTCTTTATGTACAGCTGGTATAATCTGGACTCCTTCTTTGTATTCTTTATGTACAGCTGGTATAATCTGGACTCCTTCTTTGTATTCTTTATGTACAGCTGGTATAATCTGGACTACTTCTTTGTATTCTTTATGTACAGCTGGTATAATCTGGACTCCTTCTTTGTATTCTTTATGTACAGCTGGTATAATCTGGACTCCTTCTTTGTATTCTTTATGTACAGTTTGTATAATCTGGACTACTTCTTTGTATTCTTTATGTACAGCTGGTATAATCTGGACTCCTTCTTTGTATTCTTTATGTACAGCTGGTATAATCTGGACTACTCTTTGTATTCTTTATGTACAGCTGGTATAATCTGGACTCCTTCTTTGTATTCTTTATGTACAGCTGGTATAATCTGGACTCCTTCTTTGTATTCTTTATGTACAGCTTGTATAATCTGGACTACTTCTTTGTATTCTTTATGTACAGCTGGTATAATCTGAACTACTTCTTTGTATTCTTTATGTACAGCTGGTATAATCTGGACTACTTATTTGTATTCTTTATGTACAGCTGGTATAATCTGGACTACTTCTTTGTATTTTTTATGTACAGCTGGTATAATCTGGACTCTTTCTTTGTATTCTTTATATATAGCTGGTATAATCTGGACTCCTTCTTTGTATTCTTTATGTACAGCTGGTATAATCTGGACTCCTTCTTTGTATTCTTTATGTACAGCTGGTTTAATCTGGACTCCTTCTTTGTATTCTTTATGTACAGCTGGTATAATCTGGACTCCTTCTTTGTATTCTTTATGTACAGCTGGTATAATCTGGACTACTTCTTTGTATTCTTTATGTACAGCTGGTATAATCTGGACTACTTCTTTGTATTCTTTATGTACAGCTGGTATAATCTGGACTCCTTCTTTGTATTCTTTATGTACAGCTGGTATAATCTGGACTCCTTTGTATTGTTTATGTACAGATGGTATAATCTGGACTCCTTCTTTGTATTCTTTATATATAGCTGGTATAATCTGGACTCCTTCTTTGTATTCTTTATGTACAGCTGGTTTAATCTGGACTCCTTCTTTGTATTCTTTATGTACAGCTGGTATAATCTGGACTCCTTCTTTGTATTCTTTATGTACAGCTTGTATAATCTGGACTACTTCTTTGTATTCTTTATGTACAGCTGGTATAATCTGGACTCCTTCTTTGTATTCTTTATGTACAGCTGGTATAATCTGGACTCCTTCTTTGTATTCTTTATGTACAGTTTGTATAATCTGGACTACTTCTTTGTATTCTTTATGTACAGCTGGTATAATCTGGACTCCTTCTTTGTATTCTTTATGTACAGCTGGTATAATCTGGACTCCTTCTTTGTATTCTTTATGTACAGTTTGTATAATCTGGACTACTTCTTTGTATTCTTTATGTACAGCTGGTATAATCTGGACTACTTCTTTGTATTCTTTATGTACAGCTGGTATAATCTGGACTACTTCTTTGTATTCTTTATGTACAGCTGGTATAATCTGGACTCCTTCTTTGTATTCTTTATGTACAGCTGGTATAATCTGGACTCCTTTGTATTCTTTACGTACAGCTGGTATAATCTGGACTCCTTTGTATTCTTTACGTACAGCTGGTATAATCTGGACTACTTCTTTGTATTCTTTATGTACAGCTGGTATAATCTGGACTACTTCTTTGTATTCTTTATGTACAGCTGGTATAATCTGGACTCCTTTGTATTCTTTACGTACAGCTGGTATAATCTGGACTCCTTTGTGTTCTTTACGTACAGCTGGTATAATCTGGACTACTCCTTTGTATTCTTTATGTACAGCTGGTATAATTTATACATTTTCCTGGCGATACAGTTACATAGTTACGAAGGTTTAAAAAAGACCTAGTTCAAGCTTCCAGCTATGGCTGTTGCTGGTATAACCTGGGCATCTCCTTCTATACATTGATTATTTGATGATACACGTCTCTGTATGTAGATGGAGCAGTCTCCATCCTTGTTGTACCAGATATGACTTAATGATATTGCAATTTAGCAACATTGTTCTTAAAAACTTAATCCTAGTTAATGACTTAGTTAAATTTTTGGAAATTTTACAAATAAAGCAAAATGAAGCATGATTTTGTGAAGGTGACTCTTTGTATTTCGGGTCTTTTTTCCTAGGTCGGGTCATTATCGTATAGAACAGACGCTTGCAGTGCAGACATTTCTAGAATCAGCCACTTCGCTTTTCTCAACTTCCAATTAAATTGCAGTTGAAAGTCTGAAATGGCGTCTTCTGCATTTTCCATTTTTGGCCTGTTAGCAAGTTTGGCAAAATGAGAGTTGAGAAATCCTCATCATTATCTTGGTGTTAATCACTGGGAACTCATTCTGCCTGACATCTGATCTTTCCTTTCCTCTGCAGAATGAAGTGTCGACCGTCTTTTTTTTTCTTTCTTTCCCCGGAGGATTCTGTATCAGTTTTTTTTTTATGTTGTTAGACAGTGGACGAAATGTTTCACAAGCAGCCGAAGCAAAAATGAACATTGTGTCTACCTGTCCCTGGGAAAGTGGTCAAAAGTTACAATATATTATTCTATTAGAAACAATTTGTGATGATGGGCAAATACTAAAATATTCAGGTTCAAATTATTTGTCTCGAATATTTCGTACTATTCGTGTATAATGCAAGTCAATAGGAAACTCAAATCATTTTCTGGCGGACCCTCCCAGGATGTCTGATGGGGCTGTAAAAATGCTGAAATTAAATGGGGATATCTTGGCTGGTTTACAAAAATTGACGCCCCCCCAATGCCATTTTTTGTTTTTAATATTCACAAAATAATAAAAAAAACGTTGTGGGCTCCTACCCATTCTTGATAACCAGTGCAGATAAAGTAGACAGCTGGGGACTGATATTCTCAGGCTGGGAAGTTCCATGGTTATTGGGTCCTCCCAAGCCTAAAAATAGCAGCCTGCAATCGTCCCACAATTGGTGCAACTGTTAGATGAGCCAATTGTGGTGCTTTACCCTTCTCATCCTGATTGCCTTGATGCGGTGGCAATCGGGGTAATATATGGGGTTGATATCAGCTGTGATTTGTCAAAAATCACAGCTGCTATCAAGCCCTGTGTTGGTACTGGATAGGTGTCAGAGAGACACCCCCCCCCATTACCAACCCTATGAGTAAAAAAAAAACCAACAAAACACAAACAGACAAAAATCCTTTATTTAAAATTAAAATAAAAAAACAAAACAAACCCTTTTTTACCAATTTTTTAACCCCCAAAATACCCCTGCAGGGACTACGTAATCCACACGATGTGCCACGATGATCCTGGCTCTGCTACACCCGAAGGCCACGGTGAACAGTGACATTGAAATATGTGATCGCTCACTGCAGCCTCCAGCATGGGAGCTGCCGGAGATGACCTCAGGTGAACTCAGTGCCAGACTGTCAGGTTGCATCATGACAAGGCAAAAGCACAGTTTGACAGTCCGGTAGCTGTGAGGCTCGGAAACCTTAAAGGAGCATTTAAGGTAGACGTTACGGTTAATGGAGTTCCCAGCCATTGGGTCTCGTGGCAGCTGTCATCCCAGTTACTTTAGCGGAGTCTTTAATGGAGCCTTTAAAGTTCCTAAAGTTCCCAGCTGTTGGGACATCTAGAGGCTGTGAACTATTACCAAAGTTCACAGCCTCCAGATCTTACCAGAGTTTACATCCTCCAGGTGTCCCAACAGCTGGGAACTCCAGGAACCTTCAAGGCTCCCTTAAAGTTACCGGGTTGACAGCAGCAAGTCCCACTTTCACTGAGAGATCGCCATACAGCCATATCCCACAATCCATCAGTTTGGCAATCTGGCAGAGGGTTCCACTTTCACTGAGAGTAACAAGTTCAACTTTCACTGAGGGTTGTGGGGAGCCCCGAGTGTGAACTCCTGTGACCTGACTGCCGAACTGCAAGACTGCTGTGCCGCCATGTCTTAAAATTCGACAATCCGGCAGTCAGGTCACCAGAGGTCACACTTGAGGTCCCTCGCTGCCCTCAGTGAATGTTGAACCCACTGCTCTCCATGAAAGTGGGACTTGCTGCCGTATTGCCATACGGCCATGTCCGGCAGTCCAGCATTGGGTTCCACTTTCACTGAGAGCAGAACTCTGGTGACCTGACTGCAGGATTGCCGGACTTCTGTGGCATCGTGTCCTGCAGTCCGGCAATTCGGCAGCAGGTTCACCAGCGGTCACACTTGATACCATGGGAATCTGACTGTGACCTCCGATGACCTGACTGACGTCACTACGTCTTACAGTCAGGTCCCCCGCTGCCCTTAGTATGTCCCAAAAGCTGCAGTGAGAGAGCCGGGATCGTTGTGGGACATCATGTGGATTACATCGGACCTGCGGGGGTTAATAAATTGGTGAGAGGGGTGTATATTTTTAATTTAAAATAAAGGATTTTTGTTTGTTTGTTTTTTCTTTTTACTTACAGGGTTGGTAATGAGTGGTCTCAAAGACCCCTCTCCATTAACAACCTAGGGCTTGATGGCAGCTGTCATTTTTGACAAATCACAGCTGCCACCGCACCAAGGCAATTGGAATGAGCCCGGTAAAGTGCAACAATTGCCGCATCTAATGGATGTGACAATTTTGGGGCGGCTGCGGGCTGCTATTTTTAGGCTGTGGAGATCAAACTAACCATGGGCCTCCCCAGCCTGAGAATACCAGCTCCCAACTGTCTGCTTTATCTTGGCTGTGTATCAAAATTGGGGGGATCACATACCATTTTTTAAAATTTTTTAAATAATTTTTAAAAAGCCACATGGAGTCCCTATTTTGATACACAGCCAAAATAATGCACACAGTACACACTACTTTATCTGCACTGGTATCAACATACGAGGGACCCTATGTTATTTTTTTTAATAATTTATTTATTTTTACACTCCACTTTCTGACCCAGACCTAGTGTGAGGGCAACCAATCTCAGATGCAGGCACAGAGGGTGCATGGGGGAATCAAGACTGCACCCAATCACAGACTCCGGCACAGAGGGTGGGCCAGGGAAGCAGTACTGCAACCAATCACAAACATCGGCACGGAGGGTAGGCCAGGGCAGCAGTACTATAGCCAATTACAGACACCAGCACAGAGGGTGGGCGGGGGAAGCAGTACTGCAACCAATCACAAAAACTGGCACAGAGGGTGGGCGGGGGAAGCAGTGCATATTCATATGGGTTAATGGGTGATTTAGGAAGTAGTGTGACAGGGAAACTGTGATGATCGGAAGTCTTTTTTTTTTCACTGCACCTCCCAATCATAGTAAGGCCAGTAGCTAAGATGCCTACAGCATTACTGTGATGGGAAGGCAATCCCTGTATGTTTAGTGGCTGAAAATCAGGTGCCAAACATTCGGGGAGGGGACTTGAAACTTACAAGGCGAATACCAAAATACTCAATAAGTAACGGATATCGCGAATACCTTAATATTCGTGCGAGTAACGCATAGTGCTGAATATATCTACTCATTACTACTTATTTGTAACTTAGCAGAATAAAGTGTATATATTGCTCCAGAGGACCAATATAATATAGGCAGTCAATTAATTTCAATGGGCACCACGCAATGCTGCATTTCGCCATCGGTGGCGCTACAGGGAAATTGGACTCTTTTAAGTTTTCCTCTTTAAATCACGAAATTAGACAACAGAGATGAGAATATACGTAATGCGACCTCTCGGCGTCCCCGTCCCTCCCCATTCATAGTGCCGTTACAGCCGTCTGTTACCGAGCCGCGCTACTGCGGGCGGGAGCCAATCAGACTGCTGGGACTGGCTGCCGAAAAACAGATGTGGAATGAATAATTGACAAACATCTCAGTTGTGGAATTGGAGGATCCGGCGCTCCCTCTGTATAATTAGATGATAACTTCAGGGTGCTTGTTGTTACGGAGGTAATGAATGTGTCCTAATAAATGTATCACATTAACAATAAGCAGTCTCAATTTATAACAATTATACTTCCATTTACCATTCTTCTCCCTCCGTCTGGGAGCGTCTGTGGAGTCACAATCCGTATTCCGAGCACAAAGGCAGAGAAGCTGGAAACATTTGTTTTGTTTTCCTTTTATTTTCTGTTTTTTTTCATGGAAATATTAAATTCTAATTTATTTCAGGACGCGGCCGCCAGGAAGAGCTAATGAGGGCCCGATACTTTGTATATACTGACAATAGGTGATACAGTAACCTCGATGGGTGCCGTAAAGACTGAAGAGATGGGACCCGGCTTAAAGTCATTCTTGGGTCATTTTACTGATACAGAGTGCCAAATTCCCAGCAGTGATGTAGACTTAAAGGGATTGTCCAGGATTAGGAAAAACATGGCTGCTCTAGTCCAAAAACAGTGCTACGGGTTGCATTTGATATTGCAACTCAGTCCCAACGAAGCTGTCAGTGCTGAGAAGTGGTGCCATGAGAAATAAATTGCAGAAGCCGTATGCAAATCAGGCAGGAAGTGCACTGAGGGTGTGTCAATGCATCTGGACTGTTTCTCACAAAAGCAAGGGCACGCCTCATTGCACTTTTGGGCTAATTTGCATATGGCTTTTAATTTACAAAGTCACATCACTTCTTTTATATGTAAAAATATGCTCAAAACACACTAAAAAGAGAAAAAGACAAGGATCGCACATCCCAAAAAATACAATGATCTAAAGTCATTAGGCAAAAAATTAAATAATAGAACATGAGGTTCTTTGTTACCATTCTGATCAGATTGTATTAAGCCCACTGCTACGCCACGGCAAACCTCTGAGTGGGTCCCTATTCTAAACCTTATAGTGCGGCACTGTGCACTAACCCCTGCTGCAGCGACAAAGCGCCAGCCGGGCAGGCGACTGGTGCCTCACAGCGCCCATGCTACAAGGCAAAGCCCCCTGGCTCCAGCTCACCCTGGACTCTCCCCTAGTCTGCGCCATGACATTTAGATATTGGGCTGTTGACTAAGGGCTCAAGGCGATAAGGGCTGAGCAGGAATTCCATAACTGTTCATGCACACGCCCTTGTGGCTCCTTAATTTACCCATCTGACTGAAGGTTTACCTTGTGGTGATGTAACCGGGTTCTTGCTGACATCATTGTGCTCCTCTGAAAATGATGGTAAAAGCCAGGATCGCTTCTCTTTAGCTGTAGTCATGGATTAACCGAAAAGTCACTTGGATGCCTAGCAGTATAAGATTAGAAGGTTGAGTGGGCTGAAAGGAATTTGTATTACGAGTTATATTATTTACATTTTATTATTACATTATTTATTTTATTATTTTTTCATCTATGTGCCTGACCACACCACCAAGCACAGGCATCAGCTACGTACCTGACCACACCACCAAGCACAGGCATCAGCTACGTACCTGACCACACCACCAAGCACAGATGCCATCTATGTGCCTGACCACACCACCAAGCACAGACGCCATCTATGTACCTGACCACACCACCAAGCACAGACGCCATCTATGTACCTGACTACACCACCAAGCACAGACGCCATCTACGTACCTGCCAAGCATATACACCATCTATGTGCCTGACCACACCACCAAGCACAGGCATCAGCTACGTACCTGACCACACCACCAAGCACAGACACCATCTATGTGCCTGACCACACCACCAAGCGCATGCATCAGCTACGTACCTGACCACAACACCAAGCACAGACGCCCTCTATGTGCCTGACCACACCACCAAGCGCATGCATCAGCTACGTACCTGACCACACCACCAAATAAGGAATAATGTTTGGAACACCATTCTAAGTCTGAACTGGGTGCAAAAACCTAAAAAAACATCACTACGGGGAGATAAGGTATGCACACCAGTGACTATGTAAGGGGAATATATGAAATAGCAGAAACTGCTGTGTGAATACTGACTTGAAAAATCCAATAGCTATATGCAAGAGTGAAAATGTGAAAAAATGGAACCTGCATTACTGCCATGAACATATGAATAAAGAGAAATTTAGCTACTGAATTGATCAATGCAATAGACCCCAACACTACGCCAAAGTATTTCTCTACGTTGGGGTCCCGAGCTCGTGTGTGTCCTCTCATGCAGTTAAAAAACTTACCGTGTATGGGAAGCTGAGACCCAGGCTATTTATGCGTATGATATGGATTGGCAATAGGTGTGGTTGGGGAGGGTTCACAAACGAAAAACTACTAACAAATTTTCACTCTTACATATAGCTATTGGATTTTTCAAGTCAGTATTCACACAGCAGTTTCTGCTATTTCATGTATTCCCCTTACATAGTCACTGGTGTGCATACCTTATCTCCCCATAGTGATTTTTTTTAGGTTTTTGCACCCAGTTCAGACATAGAATGGTGTTCCAAACGTTATTCCTTATTTGTTAGTAGTTTTTCGTTTGTGAACCCTCCCCAACCACACCTATTGCCAATCCATATCATACGCATAAATAGCCTGGGTCTCAGCTTCCCATACACGGTAGGTTTTTTAACTGCATGAGAGGACACACACAAGCTAGGGCCCCAACGTAGAGAAATACTTTGGCATAGTGTTGGCGCTCTATTGCATTGATCAATTCAGTAGCTAAATTTCTCTTGATTCATATGTTCATGGCAGTAATGCAGGTTCCATTTTTCACATTTTCACTCTTACATATAGCTATTGGATTTTTCAAGTCAGTATTCACACAGCAGTTTCTGCTATTTCATGTATTCCCCTTACATAGTCACTGGTGTGCATACCTGACCACACCACCAAGCACAGATGCCATCTATGTGCCTGACCACACCACCAAGCGCATGCATCAGCTACGTACCTGACCACATCACCAAGCACAGACACCATCTATGTGCCTGACCACACCACCAAGCGCATGCATCAGCTACGTACCTAACCACACCACCAAGCACAGACGCCATCTATGTGCCTGACCACACCACCAAGCGCATGCATCAGCTACGTACCTGACCACACCACCAAGCACAGACGCCATCGACGTACATGTAGGATTTGGATTTTTACTGTGAGTGCCGTGGCTTTCTTCCTTATTGTGGACTACTCGGATCTCCCTTCTGTTACCACGAGCAACCAGGACCAGCGCAGTGGTTTGTTGACCGGATTAGGCTCACTCTTCCCGGCACAAGCATATAGCACAAGGCAGTAGTGCACACCCATAATTCTTTTGATCCATCTACATACCTGACTACACCACCAAGCACAGGCATAAGCTACGTACCTGACTACACCACCAAGCACAGACACCATCTATGTACCTGACCAAACCACCAAGCACAGATGCCATCTACGTACCTGACCACACCACCAAGCACAGATGCCATCTACGTTCCTGACCACACCACCAAGCACAGACGCCATCTACGTACCTTACCACACCACCAAGCACAGACGCCATCTATGTGCCTGACCACACCACCAAGCACAGGCATCAGCTACGTACCTCACCACATCACCAAGCACAGACGCCATCTGTGTGCCTGACCACACCACCAAGCGCATGCATCAGCTACGTACCTGACCACACCACCAAGCACAGACGCCATCGACGTACATGTAGGATTTGGATTTTTACTGTGAGTGCCGTGGCTTTCTTCCTTATTGTGGACTACTCGGATCTCCCTTCTGTTACCACGAGCAACCAGGACCAGCGCAGTGGTTTGTTGACCGGATTAGGCTCACTCTTCCTGGCACAAGCATATAGCACAAGGCAGTAGTGCACACCCATAATTCTTTTGATCCATCTACATACCTGACTACACCACCAAGCACAGGCATAAGCTACGTACCTGACTACACCACCAAGCACAAACACCATCTATGTACCTGACCACACCACCAAGCACAGACGCCATCTACGTACCTGACCACACCACCAAGCACAGATGCCATCTACGTTCCTGACCACACCACCAAGCACAGACGCCATCTACGTACCTTACCACACCACCAAGCACAGACACCATCTATGTACCTGACCACACCACCAAGCACAGACGCCATCTACGTACCTGACCACACCACCAAGCACATACACCATCTATGTACCTGACCACACCACCAAGCACAGATGCCATCTATGTACCTGACGTACCTGACCACACCACCAAGCACAGACACCATCTATGTACCTGACCACACCACCAAGCACAGATGCCATCTATGTACCTGACCACACCACCAAGCACAGACGCCATCTACGTACCTGACCACACCACCAAGCACATACACCATCTATGTACCTGACCACACCACCAAGCACATACACCATCTATGTACCTGACCGCACAACCAGGCACAAGCGTCATCTACACTGGACGAGTTACAATGGGCCTCAGTGCTGCTCACTGATGAAAGCTTATTCATGCAGAGCAGAAATTATGGACACTAATGATGTTGTAAATGTCAAGGAGAGCACTATGCATCAGCCACTGCTGCCACCAGATCAGCCTTTGTTGGTGGTGTTACAGTGGTGGCTGGTGAGTGTAGTCAGTAGAGAACGGCCCTACACTGTGTGGATGGTATAGTAACCACCCCTGCTACTGGAATAACCTCATTACTCCAGTCATTGTGCCTCTGCATGAACAACACAGGAGTAATGTCATCTTCATGGATGACAATGCTCCAGCTCATCGAGGTCACTTCATTAGGGAACAGCTGAAGGAGACTGGGGCACCTCTAATGGAGCCTTTGCACTTTCTCCAGACCTGAATCCCCTACAAACCTATGGAAGGAGCTGAGTCTCTGTGTAGAGGCCATAACTCTGTACCCCAGAACCTCAATGACCTGAGGGCCGCCATTCAAGAAAAGTGAGATGCCGGCCTTTGCAGATGATAATTGCACTTGTTACCAGCAGGAGGCATCGTTGTCAGGTGGGATTGATGCTCAAGATATGACTCAACCTTATAGGGATGAATGTAGACTTTGTACATTATCTGCAGTCATTACAGTCAGCTCAAAGGCAAATTCAGCTCTGCTTCATCTGCAGGTAATGGGCGACTTACACAGAATCGAAGCCGCACTCGGTGACTACAGGGAGGACGAAGTGTAGACAATGAAACAATGTTTCTAAACAAACCCATACAAACAGAAACTTCATGTTCTTTGTAACGTGTCTGTATTTAGCACTTATTACATTGGGGTCACCTGGAGCCAGTAGTCAATGTGGTAATGGTTTATTCCTGCCTGAATGTGCGGGATTTATCAAGGCCGCGCTCTGCGAGCCTCCTGAGCTCCGCGGTGCGGGTTGTGAGAGCGCTCCCTGGATGGATTTCTGCTCCTAAGAATAGGAGAAGTGTGAATAATGAGCCTTTGTTCAGCCTCTTCCCGGGATTCATCCAACGTTCATTTGTAGAAGTTCTCACTAACTATCAACTATCCGAAAAGTGCTACATTGTGACGCTGACCTCAGCTGCCGAGGTGTTACATTTACTGGATGCCATTTTCTAATTGAAATGTTTTGTCTCTTTTTTTCAATGATTTCTCTTTTATCTTTCCTGTTTCATCATAAAAGATCTTACTAAATTGTCACACTATCACAGTATTTACTCTACAAAAGGAGAAAAATCCACAACTCCAGAGCTGCACTCACTATTCTGCTGGTGCAGTCATTGTGTACAAACATTACTGATCCTGAGTTACCTCCTGTATTATACTCCAGAGCTGCACTCACTATTCTGCTGGTGCAGTCATTGTGTACAAACATTACTGATCCTGAGTTACCTCCTGTATGATACTCCAGAGCTGCACTCACTATTCTGCTGGTGCAGTCACTGTGTACATTACATTACTGATCCTGAGTTACCTCCTGTATTATACTCCAGAGCTGCGCTCACTATTCTGCTGGTGCAGTCTCTGTGTACATACATTACATTACTGATCCTGAGTTACCTCCTGTATGATACTCCAGAGCTGCACTCACTATTCTGCTGGTGCAGTCTCTGTGTACATACATTACATTACTGAGCCTGAGTTACCTCCTGTATTATACTCCAGAGCTGCACTCACTATTCTGCTGGTGCAGTCACTGTGTACATACATTACATTACTGATCCTGAGTTACCTCCTGTATTATACTCCAGAGCTGCGCTCACTATTCTGCTGGTGCAGTCACTGTGTACATACATTACATTACTGATCCTGAGTTACCTCCTGTATTATACTCCAGAGCTGCGCTCACTATTCTGCTGGTGCAGTCACTGTGTACATACATTACATTACTGATCCTGAGTTACCTCCTGTATTATACTCCAGAGCTGCGCTCACTATTCTGCTGGTGCAGTCACTGTGTACATACATTACATTACTGATCCTGAGTTACATCCTGTATTATACTCTAGAGCTGCACTCACTATTCTGCTGGTGAAGTCACTCTGTACATACATTACATTACTGATCCTGAGTTACATCCTGTATTATACTCCAGAGCTGCACTCACTATTCTGCTGGTGCAGTCACTGTGTACATACATTACATTACTGATCCTGAGTTACATCCTGTATTATACCCCAGAGCTGCACTCACTATTCTGCTGGTGCAGTCACTGTGTATATACATTACATTACTGATCCTGAGTTACATCCTGTATTATACTCCAGAGCTGCACTCACTATTCTGCTGGTGCAGTCACTGTGTACATACATTACATTACTGATCCTGAGTTACCTCCTGTATTATACTCCAGAGCTGCACTCACTATTCTGCTGGGGCAGTCTCTGTGTACATACATTACATTACTGATCCTGTACTGATCCTGAGTTACATCCTATATTATATTCCAGAGCTGCACTCACTATTCTGCTGGGGCAGTCTCTGTGTACATACATTACATTACTGATCCTATACTGATCCTCAGTTACCTCCTGTATTATACTCCAGAGCTGCACTCACTATTTTGCTGGTGCAGTCACTGTGTACACACATTACTGATCCTGTACTGATTCTGAGTTATATACTGTATTATACTCCAGAGCTGCACTCACTATTCTGCTGATGCAGTCACTGTGTATATACATTACATTACTTATCCTGTACTGATCCTTAGTTACATTCTGTATTATACTCCAGAGCTGCACTCACTATTGTGCTGGTGCAGTCACTATGTACATACATTATTGATCCTGAATTACTTCCTATATTATACTCCAGAGCTGCGCTCGCTATTCTGCTGGTGCAGTCACTGTGTACATACATTACATTACTGATCCTGAGTTACCTCCTGTATTATACTCCAGAGCTGCGCTCGCTATTCTGCTGGTGCAGTCACTGTGTACATACATTACATTACTGATCCTGAGTTACCTCCTGTATTATACTCCAGAGCTGCACTCACTATTCTGCTGGTGCAGTAACTGTGTACATATAAAACTCTGCTGCATTATATTATACACAGTCATGGCTGAATGTCTTGGCACCCTTGTAATTGCTCTAGAAAATGAAGTATTTCTCCCAGAACTTTACTGCAGTTACACATGTTTATATCCTGTGTGTAATGAAACAACACAAAAAAAACAGAGAAAAAAGGCAAATTGGACATAATTTCACACAAAACCCCAAAAGATGCCATACAAAATTGTTTGTACCTTTTCAAAATTTGGGCTTAACAACTTTGTCTCAAGCATGTGATGTTCATTCAAACTCCCCTGTGGCAAGTAACAGGTGTGGGCAATATGAAAATCACAACTGAAACCAGATAAAAAAGGGGAGAAGTTGACTCAATCTTTGCATTGTGTGTCTGTGTGTTCCACACTAAGCATGGAGAACAGAAAGAGAAGAGAAGGTCTGAGGACTTGAGAACCAAAACTGTTGAAAAATATACACAATCTCAAGGTTACAAGTCCATCTCTAGAGATCCTGATGTTTAAAAAAAAAACTGATAAAAGTTGTAATGCAGGATAGTCCGGATGGTGGATAAGCCCCAATGAAGGTCCATAGAAATTCAAGCTGTCCTGCAGGCTCAGGGGACATCAGTGTCAGCACAAACTACCCATCCACATCTGAATGAAATGCTATGGAGGAGACCCAGGAGGACCCCACTGCTGACACACAGAGAGAATAAAAACAAAAATGTATGAGAGTAACCAAAATTCTTCTGGGAAGCGTCTTGTGAACAGATGAGACCAAGATAGAGCTTTTTGGTAAAACACATCACTCTACTGTTTACTGAAAATGGAATGAGGCCAAAAAAGTAAAGAACACAGCACCTACAGTCACACAGGGTGGAGGTCAGATATATTTTGGTTGTTTTGCTGCCTCAGGCACTGGGGGCCTTGACTGTGTGCAAGACATCATGAAATCTGAAGATTACCAAGGTATTTTGGGTAGCAATGTAGAGCCCAGTGTCAGAAAACTGGGTATAGTTCTAGGTTAGGGGTCTTCCAGCAGGCTAATGACCCCAAACAATCCAAGAAGCCCCAGAAATGGATGGAAACAAAGGGCTGGAGAGTTCTGAAGAGGCAGCAATGAGTCCGGATCTAAATCCCATTCACAACTGTGGAGAGATCGGAAAATTACTGAGAAGAGAAGAGAACAGGAGAGAAGAGAAGATGAGAGGAGAGAAGAGAAGAAAAGAGGAGAGAAGAGAAGAGGAGAGAAGAGGAGAGGAGAGAAGAGGAGAGAAGAGGAAGAGAAGAGTAGAGGAGAGAAGAGGAGAGAAGAGGAGAAGAGAGAAGAGGAGAGAAGAGGAGAGAAGAGAAGAGAAGAGGAGAGAAGAGAAGAAGAAGAGAAGAGGAGAGGAGAGGAGAGAAGAGGAGAAGAGAGGAGAGGAGAGAAAAGAGGAGCAGAGAAGAGAGGAGAGACAAGAGGAGAGACAAGAGGAGAGAAGAGATGAGGAGAGAAGAGGACAGGAGAGAAGAGAAGAGGAGAGGAGAGAAGAGGAGAGAAGAGAGGAGAGGAGAGAAGAAAAGAAAAGAGGAGAGAAGAGAGGAGAGACAAGAGGAGAGGAGAGGAGAAACAAGAGGAGAGAAGAGAAGAGGAGAGAAGAGAAGAGGAGAGAAAAGAAGAGGAGAGAAGAGGAGAGAAGAGGAGAGAAGAGGAGAGAAGAGGAGAGAAGAGGAGAGAAGAGGAGAGGAGAGAAGAGGAGAGAAAAGGAAATGCCTTCAGATATGAGAGACCCGGAGAAGTTTATACAGAAGAGTCCGAGCTTCCAGGTGAGAGGAGGGAGAAGCTGTGGACGGGGACAGGAGGCGACTGATGGGATTTATTCCTCAAGGTAAAGGGTAACGGGTGCAGTAAAATATTAAGAGGAGGGGAACAGGAATTGTGTCAGGGCTATTTTTGGAGTTTCTTATGAAATTCTGTCCAATTTGCCTTTTCCGCTCTGTTTTTTGTGTTGTTACAATACACACAAAGGAAATAAACCTGTGTATAACAAAACGTGTAACTGCAATAATATTATGGGGGAAATATTTCATTTTCTGGAACAATTGGGAGGTGCAGACACTTTTTAAGGTCGTGTTTCCCCCGTCTCTATTTCAGCCTCGGCTCTGGATATTTTGTATAATTGTATCACAAATTCAACAATTAGGGAAATGAAAGCAGCATTGGGGCGATCTGTATTCCGGTGCATGGCCCTGCAGCCTGTCACTCAGCGCAGGTGCCCGGCTCGGCAGGAGGACATGTCTGACAGGAGGTGGCAGCTGTGGGACATGTCAGGGTAACAGAAAACACTGGTGATTGACAGGGGCCAAACACACGAGGCTGCGGCCGTCACCGACTGCTGTAATGTTATGTGTGAGTAACGCATGAGAGATCGCAGAGACTGACAGCAGCGCAGGACGGCAGCGCAGGACGGAGAGGCCGCGGTCACCCTGGACGACACAGCCTGGACATCATTGTAAGGAGCAGGGAGTGAGGCAGAAACAAGGGCCAGTGACCCCCTCCATACAGCACTACTACCACCAGCATGTAACACTGCTGAATACCCAGACAACATATTATCCAGCGAGGTCTGCTGAGCCAAGTATCCAAGCCAATATGTGTGATTCCATCTGTGGGCTGTGTATCTAATCATCTCCTGTGTGATACTGTCTGCTGAGCTGTGTATCTAATCATCTCCTGTGTGATACTGTCTGCTGAGCTGTGTATCTAATCATCTCCTGTGATACTGTCTGCTGAGCTGTGTATCTAATCATCTCCTGTGATACTGTCTGCTGAGCTGTGTATCTAATCATCTCCTGTGATACTGTCTGCTAAGCTGTGTATCTAATCATCTCCTGTGATACTGTCTGCTGAGCTGTGTATCTAATCCTATCCTGTGTGATTCCATCTGTGGGCTATGTATCTAATCCTCTCCTGTGTGATACTGTCTGCTGAGCTGTGTATCTAATTGTCTCCTGTGTGATACTGTCTGCTGAGCTGTGTATCTAATCCCATCCTGTGTAATACTGTCTGCTGAGCCATGTATCTAATCCTATCCTGTGATACTGTCTGCTAAGCTGTGTATCTAATCCTATCCTGTGTGATACTGTCTGCTGAGCTGTGTATCTAATCCTATCCCGTGTGATACTGTTTGCTGAGCTGTGTATCTAATCCTCTCCTGTGTGATACTGTCTGCTGAGGTGTGTAGCTAATCCTATCCTGTGTGATACTGTCTGCTGAGCTATGTATCTAATCCTATCTTGTGTGATACTATTTGCTGAGCTGTGTATCTAATCCTATCCTGTGTTATACTGTCTGCTGAGCTGTGTATCTAATCCTATCCTGTGTGATACTGTCTGCTAAACTGTGTATCTAATCCTATCCTGTGTGATACTGTCTGCTGAGCTGTGTATCTAATCCTATCCTGTGTGATACTGCCTGCTGAGCTGTGTATCTAATCCTCTCCTGTGTGATACTGTCTGCTGAGCTGTGTATCTAATCCTCTCCTGTGTGATACTGTCTGCTGAGCTGTGTATCTAATCCTCTCCTGTGTGATGCTGTCTGCTGAGCTGTGTATCTAATCCTCTCCTGTGTGATACTGTCTGCTGAGCTGTGTATCTAATCCTCTACTGTGTGATACTGTCTGCTGAGCTGTGTATCTAATCCTATCCTGTGTGATACTGCCTGCTGAGCTGTGTATCTAATCCTATCCTGTGTGATACTGTCTGCTGAGCTGTGTATCTAATCCCATCCTGTGTGATACTGTCTGCTGAGCTGTGTATCTAATCCTATCCTGTGTGATACTATTTGCTGAGCTGTGTATCTAATCCTATCCTGTGTGATACTGTCTGCTGAGCTGTGTATCTAATCATATCCTGTGTGATACTGTCTGCTAAACTGTGTATCTAATCCTATCCTGTGTGATACTGTCTGCTAAGCCGTATATCTAATCCTCTCCTGTGTGATACTGTCTGCTGAGCTGTGTATCTAA
Source organism: Anomaloglossus baeobatrachus (assembly GCF_048569485.1). Lineage (NCBI taxonomy): Eukaryota > Metazoa > Chordata > Amphibia > Anura > Aromobatidae > Anomaloglossus > Anomaloglossus baeobatrachus. The sequence goes on along the minus strand of NC_134354.1, from coordinate 16,183,283 downwards.
TCCTATCCTGTGTGATACTGCCTGCTGAGCTGTGTATCTAATCCTCTCCTGTGTGATACTGTCTGCTGAGCTGTGTATCTAATCCTCTCCTGTGTGATACTGTCTGCTGAGCTGTGTATCTAATCCTCTCCTGTGTGATACTGTCTGCTGAGCTGTGTATCTAATCATCTCCTGTGTGATACTGTCTGCTGAGCTGTGTATCTAATCATCTCCTGTGTGATACTGTCTGCTGAGCTGTGTATCTAATCATCTCCTGTGATACTGTCTGCTGAGCTGTGTATCTAATCATCTCCTGTGATACTGTCTGCTGAGCTGTGTATCTAATCATCTCCTGTGATACTGTCTGCTAAGCTGTGTATCTAATCATCTCCTGTGATACTGTCTGCTGAGCTGTGTATCTAATCCTATCCTGTGTGATTCCATCTGTGGGCTATGTATCTAATCCTCTCCTGTGTGATACTGTCTGCTGAGCTGTGTATCTAATTGTCTCCTGTGTGATACTGTCTGCTGAGCTGTGTATCTAATCCCATCCTGTGTAATACTGTCTGCTGAGCCATGTATCTAATCCTATCCTGTGATACTGTCTGCTAAGCTGTGTATCTAATCCTATCCTGTGTGATACTGTCTGCTGAGCTGTGTATCTAATCCTATCCCGTGTGATACTGTTTGCTGAGCTGTGTATCTAATCCTCTCCTGTGTGATACTGTCTGCTGAGGTGTGTAGCTAATCCTATCCTGTGTGATACTGTCTGCTGAGCTATGTATCTAATCCTATCTTGTGTGATACTATTTGCTGAGCTGTGTATCTAATCCTATCCTGTGTTATACTGTCTGCTGAGCTGTGTATCTAATCCTATCCTGTGTGATACTGTCTGCTAAACTGTGTATCTAATCCTATCCTGTGTGATACTGTCTGCTGAGCCGTATATCTAATCCTCTCCTGTGTGATACTGTCTGCTGAGCTGTGTATCTAATCCTATCCTGTGTGATACTGCCTGCTGAGCTGTGTATCTAATCCTCTCCTGTGTGATACTGTCTGCTGAGCTGTGTATCTAATCCTCTCCTGTGTGATACTGTCTGCTGAGCTGTGTATCTAATCCTCTCCTGTGTGATGCTGTCTGCTGAGCTGTGTATCTAATCCTCTCCTGTGTGATACTGTCTGCTGAGCTGTGTATCTAATCCTCTACTGTGTGATACTGTCTGCTGAGCTGTGTATCTAATCCTATCCTGTGTGATACTGCCTGCTGAGCTGTGTATCTAATCCTATCCTGTGTGATACTGTCTGCTGAGCTGTGTATCTAATCCCATCCTGTGTGATACTGTCTGCTGAGCTGTGTATCTAATCCTATCCTGTGTGATACTATTTGCTGAGCTGTGTATCTAATCCTATCCTGTGTGATACTGTCTGCTGAGCTGTGTATCTAATCCTATCCTGTGTGATACTGTCTGCTAAACTGTGTATCTAATCCTATCCTGTGTGATACTGTCTGCTAAGCCGTATATCTAATCCTCTCCTGTGTGATACTGTCTGCTGAGCTGTGTATCTAATCCTATCCTGTGTGATACTGCCTGCTGAGCTGTGTATCTAATCCTCTCCTGTGTGATACTGTCTGCTGAGCTGTGTATCTAATCCTATCCTGTGTGATACTGTCTGCTGAGCTGTGTATCTAATCCTCTCCTGTGTGATACTGTCTGCTGAGCTGTGTATCTAATCCTCTCCTGAGTGATACTGTCTGCTGAGCTGTGTATCTAATCCTCTCCTGTGTGATACTGTCTGCTGAGCTGTGTATCTAATCCTATCCTGTGTGATACTGCCTGCTGAGCTGTGTATCTAATCCTCTCCTGTGTGATACTGTCTGCTGAGCTGTGTATCTAATCCCATCCTGTGTGATACTGCCTGCTGAGCTGTGTATCTAATCCTATCCTGTGTGATACTGTCTGCTGAGCCATGTATCTAATCCTGTCATGTGGGATACTGTCTGCTGAGCCATGTATCTAATCCTGTCATGTGTGATACTGTCTACTGAGCTGTGTATCTAATTTTACTGTGTGTAATACGATCTTCTGATCTTCTGTTCTAAGCCTATCATGGAGGGTGATACATGGACTATGTTGTTTACAATGTAATATTTGAAGTTAGATAAAGAGAGTGGGATATATGGAGTGTGATACATGGAGTGTGAGGCGCTGGCCAAGGACCTCTTGGACGTAGAACAGACTTTCTACAGCATGGAACACCGATTACATCAATCTTATTGTTGTGTTTTATTAGTGATTGCTTGTCCATCATTTTAAGGTACACAATTTGAAGGGGGAAGGGGTTTTAACAGTGTGTCATCCTAGTTGGCCTCCATGGACTCTAATGGAATCAGGCCTGTAGTAGGATTATTGTCCTGTATGGGGGCTTGTGCGACTATTGCTCCACTCTGCGAGGGGCTTCTCTAATACACAGTCCTGCAGACTGGCCTTCTGGGACCTTCATACTTTGAACTTCACGTAAAAAATGTCTGAGAGAATGGTGGTGGGTGTGATGAGTACTTCAGCCCATCCAGGGGGCTAATCCGAATAACATCACCGGCGCTCGCGTTTTGAAAACAGTGCTCTGTCGCGCGATAGTGCCACTGCGCATGCGCGAGACTCCCGGAGCACTGCTGAAGATGAGGGCGGCGGCCTCATCTATGTAAGTGCCTATCTGCTATATCCTCCTTCTTTTCCTCTCGCTTCCTAAAGCTCAATATGGCCAAAACTGAACTGATCATCTTTCCTCCATCTCCCCTGCACTCTCCACCTGATCTATCCATTACAATTAATAACATCACGCTCTCCCCAGCACCCAAAGTTCGGTGCCTCGGAGTGACCTTTGACTCTGCCCTGTCCTTCATACCGCACATCCAATCCCTCACCACCTCCTGTCGTTTTCAACTCAAAAATATCTCCAGAATCCGCCCTTTTCTCAATCCCCAATCTACAAAAATTCTAGTGCACGCCCTCATAATCTCCCGCATCGACTACTGCAACATCCTCCTCTGTGGCCTCCCTGCTAACACACTCGCCCCTCTCCAGTCCATCCTTAACTCTGCTGCCCGACTGATCCACCTCTCTCCTCAATACCACCCCGCTTCTCCTCTCTGCAAGTCCCTCCACTGGCTCCCAATCTTCCACCGTATCCAATTCAAATTACTAACACTGACCTACAAAGCCATTCATAATCTGTCTCCTCCTTATATCTCTGAACTAATCTCTCGCTACACTCCAAAACGTAACCTCCGGTCCTCCCAAGATCTCCTTCTATCCTCCTCTCTCATTCGCTCCTCATGCAACCGACTCCAAGACTTCTCCCGAGCATCCCCAGTCTCCTGGAACTCACTGCCTCAACACGTCAGACTATCTACTACACTCGCAAGCTTCAAACGGAACCTAAAGACTCATCTGTTCAGAAATGCCTATAACCTTCAATGACCTCACTGCTTCACCCCCGTGCGGAGCTGCCGCCCCACCACCGTGCGGAGCTGCCGCCCCACCCCCGTGCGGAGCTGCCGCCCCACCACCGTGCGGAGCTGCCGCCCCACCACCGTGCGGAGCTGCCGCCCCACCACCGTGCGGAGCTGCCGCCCCACCACCGTGCGGAGCTGCCGCCCCACCACCGTGCGGAGCCGCCGCCCCACCTACACCCCACCTACTGTCTCCTCCCCAAAATCCTTTAGGATGTAAGCCCGCAAGGGCAGGGCCCTCTTCCCCCTGTGCTAGTCTGTCTATTGTAACGTGTACATGTATTCTGTATGTAACCCCCTCATGTACAGCACCATGGAATCAATGGTGCTCTATAAATAAACAATAATAATAATAATAATAATAATAAATGAACACTGGGGGATGGCGAACAGCGGCAGGAGGGGGGATAACAGACGAAATACAGCCCACCCCCGGGGCCAGCAAAGCTCTTTACCATAGCAAAAGGTAATATTTTATAAAGTTATTTAGGTCTGAAAGGGGGGCCAGGAGCAAGAGGAACCTTCATAGAATGCAGCCCCGGAGCTGCAGAAGGGGAGGCTTTTAGATTAATAGCGGAAATTCTGGTGACAGGTTCCCTTTACAACGATCACCAACCTCAGATCCTCACACGTGGAATGTATTATAAGGAGTGTGACATATATGCAGTGTACATGTGTGATACATGGAGTATGATACATGGAGTGTGATACATGGAGTGATAATTGCAGTGTGATACATGGAATGGGATACATGGAGTAGAATACGTGGAGTGTGATACATGGAGTGTGACATATATGCAGTGTACATGTGTGATACATGCAGTGTGATTCATAGTGATACACGGACTGTGATACAGGGAGTATGACGCGGCAAGGGTGATACACAAAGTGGGATATATGGAGTGTGATCTAGGGAGTGTGATACATGGAGTAGAATACATGGAGTGTGATACATGGAGTGTGATACATGGAGTGTGATACATGGAGTGTGATACATGGAGTGATAATTGCAGTGTGATACATGGAATGGGATACATGGAGTAGAATACGTGGAGTGTGATACATGGAGTGTGACATATATGCAGTGTACATGTGTGATACATGCAGTGTGATTCATAGTGATACACGGACTGTGATACAGGGAGTATGACGCGGCAAGGGTGATACACAAAGTGGGATATATGGAGTGTGATCTAGGGAGTGTTATATATGGAGTAGAATACATGGAGTGTTATACATGGAGTGATAATTGCAGTGTGATACATGGAGTGGGATATATGGATTGATAAATGCAGTATCATACATGGAGTGTGATACTGCAAATGTGATATATTGAGTGTGATACAGGGAGTGAGATACATGAAGCGATAATTGCAGTGTGGAGGGTGCATTATACAATATGGAGGACTATGGAGGGTGCATTATACAATATGGAGGACTATGGAGGGTGTATTATACAATATGGAGGACTATGGAGGGTGCATTATACAATATGGAGGACTATGGAGGGTGCATTATACAATATGGAGGACTATGGAGGGTGCATTATACAATATGGAGGACTATGGAGAGTGCATTATACAATATGGAGGACTATGGAGGGTGCATTATACAATATGGAGGACTATGGAGGGTGCATTATACAATATGGAGGACTATGGAGAGTGCATTATACAATATGGAGGACTATGGAGGGTGCATTATACAATATGGAGGACTATGGAGGGTGCATTATACAATATGGAGGACTATGGAGGGTGCATTATACAATATGGAGGACTATGGAGGGTGCATTATACAATATGGAGGACTATGGAGAGTGCATTATACAATATGGAGGACTATGGGGTGTGCATTATACTATATGGAGGACTATGGAGAGTGCATTATACAATATGGAGGACTATGGAGGGTGCATTATACAATATGGAGGACTATGGAGAGTGCATTATACAATATGGAGGACTATGGAGAGTGCATTATACAATATGGAGGACTATGGAGAGTGCATTATACAATATGGAGGACTATGGAGAGTGCATTATACAATATGGAGGACTATGCAGGGTGCATTATACAATATGGAGGACTATGGAGGGTGCATTATACAATATGGAGGACTATGGAGGGTGCATTATACTATATGGAGGACTATGGAGGGTGCATTATACAATATGGAGGACTATGGAGGGTGCATTATACAAAATGGAGGACTATGGAGGGTGCATTATACAATATGGAGGACTATGGAGGGTGCATTATACAATATGGAGGACTGTGGAGGGTGCATTATACTATATGGAGGACTATGGAGGGTGCATTATACAATATGGAGGACTATGGAGAGTGCATTATACAATATGGAGGACTATGGAGGGTGCATTATACAATATGGAGGACTATGGGGAGTGCATTATACATTAGGGAGGACTATAGGGGCTTTGTTATAATATATGGAGGACTATGGAGAATTGCATTATACATTAGGGAGGACTATGGGGTGTGCATTATATCATATGGAGGACTATGGGGAGTGCATTATGCTATATGGAGGACTATGGGGAGTGCATTATACTATATGGAGGACTATGTGCATTGTACAATAGGGAGGACTATAGGGGGATCATTATAATATATGGAGGACTATGGGGAGTGCCATTACTGTATGAGGCCTATTATACTGCATGGAGGTCTGTTTGGAGGTCACCATTCATTGCTAGGGTAGTTGAGGGGTACAGTAGCGTTATCATACTGTGTACAGAGGGTACTGTAGAGGAATTCACTGTGGGGGATTATACAGTGTTTGGGGGGGCACTTTTGTCGGCATCATACTTTATGGCTTCAATGAAAAATTACTTGGTAAGGGCTGAAAAGTTGTGAAATATGTTCTTATGTGACCCAGCCGGATAGTAATATACTGTATATATATTTATTTATTTATTTATTTATTTTTTGATGTGGGGGGGATTTCGAGCCTCTGCTCTGGGCCCCATGATCTCTATGTACGCCCCGGGTCGTGCTCGTGGTTGTGATCGGGGGCGTGTGACCCCGGGGCCGTCGCTGGTTGCTCGCTGCCTCTTCCTCAGCAGTGGTGGCGCAGGGTGAGTAATCGCCGTCCTCGCGTCTCTCGCTCACAGCGCGGCGGCCCCGAGGTGAACAGCTGCGCAAATCTTCACCGTAATTACATCCTATTAAGATGAAAAGAAAACAAAAACACCAAAATCAGAGGAAAGCGGAAAAGTTTCTGTTTAGTGAGAAGCAAATTCAGAGAGAGAGTAAATGAGTGTCACAGACAGAGGGATGCTGAGATGTGTATCTAAGGCACGTGCGATACTGTGCTGCTGAGCTGTGTACCCAAGCCTGTAATGTGTGATACTGTGCTGCTGAGCTGTGTACCCAAGCCTATAATGTGTGTACTGTACTACTGAGCCATGTATCTAAGACTATCCATCTGAGATACTATGCCGCTGAACTCTATGTCTAAGCTATTCTGTGTATTGTGTGATACATCCACAGAGCTGTGTATCTAATCCTATCATGTGTGATACTGGCTACAGAGCTGTGTATCTAATCCTATTGTGTATGATATTTTCTGATTAGACACTGTATATATATATTTTGTGATACATTCTGCTGAACGTCTTTATATTATTTTCCAGGAACTCAGTATAACGGTCATATACAGTGCAGTGCAAAAGTTTTAGGCAGGTGTGAAAAATAAAAGCTACAAAGCAAAAGCATTCATAAACAAAAGTGATAATAGTTTAGTTATTACCAAGTAACAAAATTGCCATCAGAGATTTTGTAGGATTATAGTCCCTAAATATACCAGACAGGTGTGTTGTGAATGTCAACCGAGTGGGTGCTGGTGTGGAGCTCCCTCTGGTGGCCAGGAATGGTAATGAAGCTGAGTTTGAATCTGTGATTCAAACAGGTGATGGAATTAATTGGGAATCTAGGAAGATCAGCCTAGTCTATTTAGAAGAGCATTTTGTGCCTGTGATTAATTTTTCCTGCCTGCTTCTGAAGATGGCTGGGAGTTGATTCCGTGGTGAAGAGAATGCAGCAGATTTGGGGTCAGGTAGTGGAAAAATTGTTTCAGTCCCAGGAGAATGCCCAAAGGTTTGCCAACCAGTGTAGGACTGTTGGTCCCCGGTTTAAAGTGGGGGACATGGTTTGGTTGTCCTCCAAAAATATTCCTATGAGAGTTTCTTCTCCTAAATTTAAGCCAAGATTTATTAGACTTTATAAGATTTCGGAGATTATTAATCCTGTCTCTTTTCGTTTGACTCTTCCTGAGTCATTTAAAATTCACAATGTTTTTCATAAGTCTTTGTTGAAGAAGCATGTGGAACCAGCACCTCCTGATCCTGTGTTGGTAGATGGGGATCTAGAGTATGAAGTAGAGAAAATTTTGCATTCCCGCCTTAATAGATGAAAACTTCAGTACCTTGTTAAATGGAAGGGTTATGGTCAGGAGGAAAATTCCTGGGTTTTTGCTTCTGACATTCACGCTGACAGATTGGTTCGTGCTTATCATCATTCCGATCCTGACAGACCCGGTAGCTCTGGTGAGGGTTTGGTGATCCCTCCTCAAGGATGGGGTCCTCTTGTGAATGTCATCCGAGTGGGTGCTGGTGTGGAGCTCCCTCTGGTGGCCAGGAATGGTAATGAAGCTGAGTCTGAATCTATGATTCAAACAGGTAATTAATTGGGAATCCAAGAAGTCCTATTGCAGATAAGCCTAGTTTATTTAGGAGAGCATTTTGTGCCTGGCGGCCACTGGTGATGACTGTTTCCTGCCTGCTTCTGAAGATGGCTGGGAGTTTTCCCTTCTATTTCTCCCATTTAGTCAGTGCGTGAATCTACTCCAGATAAGTTTAATGTTTCTGTGCTTTATTGCTGGAATTGCACTTAAGAGTGTTTCTGCTTATTCCATTTGGTTCTGTTTTTGGTTTCTTGTATGTGAGGATCTGTCATTCTGCTTTTGTGAGCAGGGCAGTTCCTCCAGCAAGAAAGGGAGCTTGCTCCCTGTTCATGTTTGGAGTATTTGCATTTTACAATATTGTTTGTTCTGTGATTTTGTTTCTTCCCATTTTATTTGCAGTTCTGTTTAAAATGTCTGGCACAAGAGTACCTGATATAGGGGGGGGGGGAGAGACTGTGTGGTCTCAGCTTTTTTTCCTATCAGGAGATTGGTATTTTTGTAGGGTTTTATGCTGGCTGCAATCAGTTATCTGTCCTGTCCTGTTCTATGTAGTAAGTTGGGCCTCACCTTTGCTGATCTATATTTTCTATCTGTGTATTGTGATTTCTTACATCACCATTGTTTCCATGTTGGGGGCTTGTTATTCCTTTAAGGACTGCTCCGAGGCAAGTTAAGATTCCTCATTTCTATCTTTGAGGTGTAACAAGTTTCTCCAGCAGTGACAAAGTGACTAGGTGTGTTAGGAACATCCCACTGCTACTTCTAGTGTTGTCCGATAAATAGGGGATTGCGGTCAGCTTAGTTTCCAACTACGCTTGTTGCTTTGTTTTTCCTAATTAATGGGATGTTTCGTGATTGTCCACGGTTAACACAGGTGATAATGATCATCATTCTCATATGTAAATGGAAACACAGTTATTAACTGAAACACAAACAGCTGTGAAGGTGGCTTAAACCAGGGTGAAGAACAGCCAAACTACTGCAAAGGTGAGGTTGTGGAAGACAGTCTCATGTCACAGGTCATACATTATGGCAAGAGGGAGCAAACAAAAAACAGAAGGTAGTTATACTGCACAAGCAAGGTGTCTGCCAGGAAAATATTTCTCAGCAGACGAAGGTTTACAAATGTGCTGGTCAAGTGCCTTTAAAAAAAGCACCAAAAGTGGGCAACAATGAGGATTATAGAGGCGATGGAAACTTAGTGCAGCAGATGAGACACATCATGTTAATTCCATTTGAAATAAGTAGCTGTCCAGCAGTGCCATCAGTGTATTATTCCGCCACTGTACAATCATTTAAACACTGTGCGATAATATTTGGGTTACTGTATGGCATCATTATACAATCCCTTTAACTATAATTCAATTCCACTGTTGTGTTATATTATCCAATCAATATCTCTATATGGTGGTAAGTTTTGGTCACTGTATAGCATTTTTTATTTAGTTACCATTTGGCTGTCAATCAATGTATAATTATAGTTCTTAGTCACTGTATGTACAGTATGATTGCTGTTGCATGGCGGTATTATTCAGCCATTGTATAGTTGTCACTATAGATTGATATTATTTAGTTACATCTAGTTACTGTATAGTGCAATTATCCAATCACTATATGGCAGTATTACTTGCTCCCTGTATGTAAGGAGATATTATTTATCTCATATATGGAACATTATTGGGTTACTTTATGGTAAAATTATTCAGAGACTGTATGGCAGTATTTATCAGTTAGATGTGATGCCATTATTTGGTCGCTGAAAAAAGTGATTATATCACACTGGTCACTGTATAGCAGCATTACACCCTGTGGAGAGGTATTATTCTATGACTGTGGAGTATATGATATACCTGTAAAGCATTGTGGAATATGATGGCACTATATAAGCCTTGCAAAATAAATAATTATTGCATCACGATATGGCGGTATTATATTACAACTGTCTGGTGATATAATTTGGTCATTGTATGGCAATATTACCTGGTTAATGTATGGTGGTAGCATTTGACCAATATATTCTATTATGTGGTTACAGTATATTATTCCTAGTATTGTGGTATTTTTCATTGTTGAGTAGCATTATTCAAACACTGTATGGCAAAATGATTTGAGTGTTTTTATTCATCAAATTCCAGCACCAAATATTCATCTCATGGCAAAAAATGCATCAAAACCAATTTTTTTTGCCAGGAAAGGCAGTATTGGTGCAGGAATACGGTGTATAAATTCCAGCACCAAATCTGCATCTCTTAGCAAACAATTTTCTGGCACGACATGCAGGTCTGAATGAACTGAGTTCTCCTGAGGTGAGGTCACTGAGTTCAATCAGTTCACCTGAGTCTTCAGTGTAGGAGGAGAAAAAGGGGTTAAACCCGCGCAATCCGCCAAATAAGATGTAGAGATGTTGATAGTTTAATCACTCTTTTATTCCATAGGTCTACGCGTTTCAAGGTGCAGGGACCTCTTCCTCAGGACCAGAAAATCAACATATTTTGATTTTCTGGTCCTGAGGAAGAGGTCCCTGCACCTTGAAACACGTAGACCTATGGAATAAAAGAGTGATTAAACTATCAACATCTCTACATCTTATTTGGCGGATTGCGCGGGTTTAACCCCTTTTTCTCCTCCTACACTGAAGACTTCTGCACGTGGGGCCGCGGCAGCCGCCATTATCCTATGCTATCTACGGTGGTTGTGACCCTTCACAACCATTTTTGGTGAGTGTATTTATCTATATACTAACCTGTACTTATCTGGTAAAACCCTATCAGCGCTTCTGTTTTTTAGCACTATTATCAGTTCACCTGAGGTCAGTTTATCTGCAGTCACAGGTGGGGAGCTGTGGGAACCTCCAGCTGTGACCACAGGTAAACTCAGTGATAGCCCCACTCACAGCTGTGACTCAGTCAGTCTCTGCCTGAAGCTGTAGCAGGAGGTCATATTCTGTACTGTGCTTACGCACTGCAACCTCAATATGTAGCAGACTCTGGATTTTCGTGGTACCTTGTGTGGATTACATTAGACCTAGGTGTTTGGTAGGTTAATAAATTGGAGAAAGAGGGTGGATTTTTTTGTATTTTATTTCAAGTAAAGGATTTTTTCGGTGGTTGTATTTTTTTTCTTTTTATTTACAGGGTTAGTAATGGGGGAGTCTCATAGACACCTCCCATTACTAATCCAGGGCTTGATGGCAGCTGTCATTTTTTAACCAATAACAACTGTCATTAAGCCCTTATATTACCTCAATTGCCACCACACCAAGGCAATCGTGATGAGCTAGGTAAAGTGCCAGTATTATCACAACTAATGGATTGTAGGCGACTGCAGGCGGCTATTTTTTGACTAGGGGGCCAAATAACCATGGGCCTCTCCAGCCTGAGAATACCAGCCCACAGCTGTCGGCTTTATCATGGCTCTGTATCAAAATTAGGGGGGACCGCATGTCATTTTTCAAAATTATTTATTTAAACAATTAAAAAAGCTACATAGGGTCCCTCTTATTTTGATACACAACCAAGATAACGTGCACGCCTGGGGGCTGCAGCCTGTTGCCGTATGCTTTATCTGTGTTGCGTATCAATATATGTGGGACCCTGCAACATTTTATTTATTTATTTTTACACTCCATAAGGGGACCCAGACAGCCTCTGTGACGGTAACCAATCAGAGATGCCGGCAGGCCGACAGTCTGACTGCAGCCAATCACAGACGCTGTCAGAGATGGTGGATTGGGGTAATAGTGAATATGTATGAGATGTAATAAGCGGACCCGGAAGCAGGCCACACGCATGGAGACTGGTAAGTAATCCCCTCATCAAACATCTCCCCCTCCGCTCATCATTCAGCACCACTATTCTACCCAAAGTCATAATAACGTAGAAGAAAAGTATTAGTGCACCCGTGAATAGTCGGCAAAATCCGGATCTGCGCGGTTTCAGCGGCAGATCTGAGTCCGACCCGGACACGGTATTCCGGGTGCACGATCCGGATCCGTGTTTTTTTTTTTTCTTTCTCTCTCTCTCTCTCTCTCTCGTCCTGTATTCTGCTCCCCATTAATATATATAGGGCTGGATTCCGGATCGGATCCGGACTTCTTTTTCAACCCGCTGCGGATCCGCCGGACCCGGATTATTGGAAGTCCGCTCAACTCTACCCGTGAACAGATATCAAACAAAGCCGATCATTGCCGATCATTGAGAAAAGTGCTCAAGCTCCGAACACGAATCCGAATGACCTAGAAAGAAAAAAAGCCAAATCCGAGTACCTCCTCCATACACCTACACCGTCAGCTACACAGGGGAGAACATAATCCAAAGACCGAGTCGGCTGCCTACTAAACTCATCGTCTAATCAGACTCAGGCCAATTTGTTCATCATTATCCAGGACCTTCTCCTTATTTCTAATGACCTTTTCACATTCTGTGCTGACGATCTGAGGATAATTAGTTTACGGAACATTCCGGAGATCTGCAGGCCGTCGCTCTATTCTGTTATATTTTAGGTGAAAAGTTAAACCGAAAACTAAAATGTATTTCCACATCATTTCCCAGTGACCCAGTTAACTTAAGGCCATGTGACACTCAGATGGAAGGAGCCAAGTGGTCACTTTGTACATTTTTTGCAATTATTCTGCAGCTATTTTTTCCCTTATGAGAAAGAGTTCAGAAAATGCTAATAATGACCTGAATGAGAAATTCACAAGTTTATAGTCATTGTACAGGACTATGATATTGATAACTCACCAATACCAAATCTATGGGGTTCTATCATGGCTGGAAATAATCAAAGTGGGGAGCAGAACAGCACAGATCTCTACACCATCTAGTGGCCACTCTTGGTACTGCAGTTCAGCCCTTAAGTGAATGTGAGCTGCAGTACAAGCTGTGGCCACTACATGGTGTATGGAGCTGCGCACATGCGGACCAATACATCATGTATTTATTGTCAGACTTACACTGATCTGATACTAGTGACATATATTAAGCATAAAACATCAATATCAATGTTCTTGAGGACGGTTATAATACACCAAGGAAAGGATGTCATGGCCCCACTCCGGGGTTCGAACCGGTGATCTCTGGTTGTTGGTTGGCTTCCATGTTCGTTGTGTTTGTCCAGTTGCTGAATGATCTTGTCACTCTTGTCAGGAGTGGCAAGTGTGGTGAGGTGTGTTCAGACCTACATGTGTCTGATGCACAACAAAAAACACAAGAAAAGGGGGCACCGGGGACACAAAAACAATGGGAGGCCCTGGAGGGGTGAGAGGGGTAGCTGGCCACTTCCTAACCTCACCTGCAACTGTCCCTCTTCTCCTCCCCAGTTCCTATATAGTCTCTGCAACTGTCACCGATCAGGAAACTGAGACCCTCGAAAGACCCTATAGTAGCCCTGACTAGTGAGGGGCAGGTGTGGTTCACTAGACCTCACCGCTGCGCTAACACGACACCAGGGAGTAACAAGCGTGATGAGGTGCGTTCAGACCTACATGTGTCTGATGTGTGTCGCCCTGGGCAAGCCAGGGGTCACAGGTCACAACACCACCACACCCCACACTCCAGGTAGGCACATCACAGCTAACCACAAATCCTTGTTGCCTTCCTCCAGGAGTCTGATGATGCACACCAGGGGGTGGGCCAGGCGGTTGGCTCCGCCCACCGAGGAGCTCACAACACTGGAGGCAGGAAGAAACCAGGCAGTCAGCTCAGGGACGAGCTTGAGTGAACAGCAGAGTAGCCCAGGCAGGGCTTGAGTGCAGTTGAGTCCAGGAGGAGGAAGTGGAAGGAGTAGTCTAGACAGGGCTAAAGTAAACAACTAAGTGAAAGTGAAGGAAGGAGAGTGGAAAAGGAGGAAAGCAAGAAAAGTGACAGAAGAGAAAGACAGCCTGAAGGGTCCAGCTTTGTGAGGGCCATATCAGCAAGGTCAGCAACGGCGGTGACTGTCTGGAGGGGGACCGTTTGGAAGTTCCTGGAAGGACCCCGTTGGCTGTGTGCCCGGTGGTCTGGAGCAGTGTTCCGAAGGACAGTCAGCACCAGGGCAGGGGCCTCTCGGACCCCGGCAAGGCTAGGAGTCGCCAGATTTGCCAAATCCGTCAGTGACGGGGACGCAGATCCCCCAACAACCAAGTCCCGATTGAAGGCAACAGCCCAACCCGTATTGGAGAGACACCGCCACCGCCACGGCACAAGTTTCTCAGGGCCAGCGCCTGCGGGCAAAGTGTAGAGCTCCTCCGGCCCAGATTGCAGCCGGGGAGCGGGTAACCGGAGGGAATCCACCGCTACCATCAGTCAACACAGGTGCAAGGAAGAGGGACATCACCGTCACCTACCGGGAGTGCAGGTGCAGCCGTCTGTGGGACCGTCCTACCAGCCGTTGGTTTACCGTACAAACTGTGTCCGTGTGTCAGGCTGAGTGAGTACCATAGTGCCGCAAGGCACAGCGCTGCCCCCGCGTCCCTGCGCCCTCCAGGCCCTACACTCTACATCTCATCACCGGGCCCCGGGATCACCAACCCCTACCCACGGAGGGGCAACACAACACCTGGCTGCTCCGCATCACCATCCCCGGGACCCCCATACTGAGCAGCGGTGGTGCAATCACCACAACCGTGGGTGGCGTCACGAACTATAACAATCCCCACACCCAACAAACACCCCCTTTCACTCACGGGCGAGGAGTGTCGCTCGAGAAACCCCGGGATCCGGCCCACCGCTCGAGCCACCACTGAGCAGCTGTCGGACCCGAGCAGAAGGGGTGAGCGCGGTGTGCTGACACCCTCCTCCCCGCCCGCGACAACTTGGCGTCACGAACAGGATCTTACCGCTCTGCCGTCAGGTAGAGGTGCGCCTTGTTACCGCCGGAGGCATCCGGCAGAAAAATTTCAGAAGCCGCCATCTTTTGGCGCGAAAAGTTCCCGCTCGAGCGTCTTCTCGAGCAGTAGAGGCGCGAAGGCCAAAACCCCGCCCCGAGAGAGGAGGGGCCGGAAAGAGCTAAGGGGGACACGATGGCGGCTGAACGCATGTAGCTGCGGCTATAAAAGCAGGGACGCCAGGACCTTGCGAGAACACCGTTCCTGGAAGCAAACAGTGAAGACACCATGTGGATGCCGTCCCGCGACACCGTACCCCCCGCGCCTGGAACCGCGGCGTGGGTGGAGATCCGGACCGCGCAGCTCTCCCAACGGCTGCAGATGAAGATGCAGATCCTCGTGGAGGAGTGGGAGGCCGACATGGCGGACGTTGTAGCCACCGTGCGGAGACGCGAGGAGGAGGCTGAGAAAGGGAGGGTGAGTGACCCGCGTCCCGATGCCCTTGCAGGGCCGGTCATCGCGGCTGTGGGGCCCGGTCCAAGCCCTCTCCCCCCGTTGCCTCCCTCGCCACCCGTCCCGGAGGCCGTGACCCCGCCACTAGGCCTGCTACCACCGCAACCGGTAGCAGTACCCAGCCCGTCCGCCCCAGCGGACCGACCTGTAGCCGGAGCCCGTAGCAAACCGGAGGCATTACCTTGGAAGGCCCCGAAGATTGTGCCAGAGACAGTCCCCGAGCAGTTTCCCGAGCCGGAGCCGACGACCCGCTCCGAGCCGAAGGCCCGGCTGCGGAAAGCCCCTGTGCTCATCCCCCACACCTCGGCTGAGGTGGCGCCGGGTTGTTGCTGCAAGGCAGCGCCCAAGGCCATGACACCGCGGGATACGCTACCCACCTTCCTGACAGTGGGTAACGTGCTGGATGTCCCACGGGGCTCAACCCGTGCGCCGGAGCAGGTAGCAGCGCCATACTGGGACAGGGAGCCGACAAAGCTGGGCCTGGAGATCGCGGAGAGGGAGAGAAGGAAAGCCGAGCTGGTGGCCCGAGCCATTCGGGAAAAAGAAAACCTGCGGCAAGCGACCTTCCGCGTCCGGGGCCCGTTCTACGAGGGGCAGGTGAGGCGATTTGATATCCGCCGGGGCTACGGATTCATATACGAACCGGGCCTGGAGGCCGAGGTGTTTGTGGCCCGGCGGGACGTGAATGCCCATCTGCCCGAGGAGCATCCTGGCCGCAATCTTATACCGGGGGACATGGTGCGTTACACCCGGCACTGCGGAGAGAGGGGGTGGTTTGCCCTGGATGTAAAGCTGAAGGGCAGTCCGGAGAGCAAGGTGAGCTCTGCATCCCCTCCCTCGGATGAAGCAGCAAAAGGACCGGAGTAGGGCAGCGGATGCCCGTTGCACCGTCCCCGTTGGGACCATCACTGAAGTTGTTGTTTGTTTGAAAAAGTTTGAAAGTTTGAAATGATAAGAAGAAAATGAAAATTACCGAACAAGTAACCAGATTTGCTTTTGTGATTGAACCGGCAGGAGCTGGCACCGTTGTCCCCGTGGGGACCGTTTAAAGTTTATTTGCATGGGAACTATCCATGGACAAGCCCGTGAACTTGCAGGGCACCACAAACGTTAAGTGGCTTGTAAATATGTTGGTTACCGTTACCGTTTCCGCTATGCCGCCTCCGGAGAGGCAGGTTGGAGGGAGGGCCCTGAGCAGAGCAGGCCAGGGCCCAGCCACCAAAGGAACCGGTGGCCACCCTCTGGAGGGGAAGGACAGATCCCGCTCGGGTAACTTGTGCTGGACTGTGGGTCAAGGGGTGCTGCCTGGGTTTTAGGGGCAGCATCAGGGCCAGGTTGCTTGGGTGGGAGAGAGCGGAAACCGTGACCGTATACCGTTGCAACGTTTAAGTAAATGTGCCTCTCGTCTTGGGAAGAGTTTTGATTAAAAATGTTATTTATGTTTTTCTTAACCCTGTTATCCCCTTTTTACAGAAAAATAAAACCGGTGTAGGACGGCAGCCCGCGGACGGTCTGCATTTTGCTAAGGGGGAATGTGTCGCCCTGGGCAAGCCAGGGGTCACAGGTCACAACACCACCACACCCCACACTCCAGGTAGGCACATCACAGCTAACCACAAATCCTTGTTGCCTTCCTCCAGGAGTCTGATGATGCACACCAGGGGGTGGGCCCACCGAGGAGCTCACAACACTGGAGGCAGGAAGAAACCAGGCAGTCAGCTCAGGGACGAGCTTGAGTGAACAGCAGAGTAGCCCAGGCAGGGCTTGAGTGCAGTTGAGTCCAGGAGGAGGAAGTGGAAGGAGTAGTCTAGACAGGGCTAAAGTAAACAACTAAGTGAAAGTGAAGGAAGGAGAGTGGAAAAGGAGGAAAGCAAGAAAAGTGACAGAAGAGAAAGACAGCCTGAAGGGTCCAGCTTTGTGAGGGCCAGATCAGCAAGGTCAGCAACGGCGGTGACAGTCTGGAGGGGGACCGTTTGGAAGTTCCTGGAAGGACCCCGTTGGCTGTGTGCCCGGTGGTCTGGAGCAGTGTTCCGAAGGACAGTCAGCACCAGGGCAGGGGCCTCTCGGACCCCGGCAAGGCTAGGAGTCGCCAGATTTGCCAAATCCGTCAGTGACGGGGACGCAGATCCCCCAACAACCAAGTCCCGATTGAAGGCAACAGCCCAACCCGTATTGGAGAGACACCGCCACCGCCACGGCACAAGTTTCTCAGGGCCAGCGCCTGCGGGCAAAGTGTAGAGCTCCTCCGGCCCAGATTGCAGCCGGGGAGCGGGTAACCGGAGGGAATCCACCGCTACCATCAGTCAACACAGGTGCAAGGAAGAGGGACATCACCGTCACCTACCGGGAGTGCAGGTGCAGCCGTCTGTGGGACCGTCCTACCAGCCGTTGGTTTACCGTACAAACTGTGTCCGTGTGTCAGGCTGAGTGAGTACCATAGTGCCGCAAGGCACAGCGCTGCCCCCGCGTCCCTGCGCCCTCCAGGCCCTACACTCTACATCTCATCACCGGGCCCCGGGATCACCAACCCCTACCCACGGAGGGGCAACACAACACCTGGCTGCTCCGCATCACCATCCCCGGGACCCCCATACTGAGCAGCGGTGGTGCAATCACCACAACCGTGGGTGGCGTCACGAACTATAACAATCCCCACACCCAACAAACAAACACCCCCTTTCACTCACGGGCGAGGAGTGTCGCTCGAGAAACCCCGGGATCCGGCCCACCGCTCGAGCCACCACTGAGCAGCTGCCGGACCCGAGCAGAAGGGGTGAGCGCGGTGTGCTGACACCCTCCTCCCCGCCCGCGACAGATGCACAACAAAAAACACAAGAAAAGGGGGCACCGGGGACACAAAAACAATAGGAGGCCCTGGAGGGGTGAGAGGGGTAGGTGGGTACTTCCTCACCTCACCTGTAACTGTCCCTCTTCTCCTCCCCAGTTCCTATACAGTCTCTGCAACTGTCACCGATCAGGAAACTGAGACCCTCGGAAGACCCTATAGTAGCCCTGACTGTTAATTCATAGTTTTGATGCCTTCAATGTGAATCTACAGTTTGCAGAGTCATAAAAATAAATAAAACTCTTTGAATGAGAAGGTGTGTCCAAACTTTTGGTCTGTACTGTACATCACATAGAATACACTGAGACTGCTATATGCATTACATAGGAGACAATGGGACTAGTGTATATACATAGAGAACACTAAGACTGCTGTCTACATCATATAAGAGACACTGAGACTGCTGTATCTACATCATTTAAGAGAGCCTAAGACTGCTGTATACATCACATAGAAGATACTGAGAACTGATGTATATACATCACACAAGAGACACCAAGGCATTTGTATACATCAAATAGGAGACACTGAGACTGATGTATACATCACAGAGGAGACACTGGGACTTGTGCATATACATCACATGGGAGAAACCAAGACTGTTGTGTATACAGCACATAGGAGACACTGACTGCTGTAGATATGTAGATACATCACATAGGAGACACCAAGACCGCTGTGTATACTGTACATCACATAGGAGGCACTAAGGCTGGCCATTCATAAAATAGGAAATTCACGCACTGCTGTATATGTATCACATACCGTAGTAAATACTGAGCTTGCTGATATACATCACATAAGATACACTGATATTGCTGTATATACATCCCATTGGAAACACTGTGACTGTTGTATACATCACATAAGACACAGACTGCTGTGTATACATTGTATAGGAGACACTGGGACTGCTGTATAATAACCACATACGACACACTGAAATGGCTTTATACATCACATAGCATACACTAATGCTGCTGTATATACATCACATAGGAGACCATGAGACTGCTGTACATACATCACATAGAAGAAACGGGGATTGGCGTATATACATCACATAGGAGACTCTGAACAGGTTGCCTTTATCATAGGAGCAGGATGGGAGCACAAAGTGTATTAACTCTGACCACAAAGAACGTCCTGACGCTGGCACACATCAGGACAAAATCCAGCATTGCATGTACCATTCTGTGTGCATGCTTGCCATGTAAGGAGGAAATAAAGAGCTGACAGCAGACAAAACGGGAGCCAGTGACCTAAGCACTACAATCCTCGGGAATCTGCCTGGGAGCCGAGGAAATGACGTACAGCTCACATCTGTAGGTTCCCCATCCCTCTGCTAGAAGCAAGAAAGAATATTTTCATTCACTGACAGCAAGCAAAGAACTTGGTGAAGAACTGGAACACAAACTTAATTAGTAAGATGGAAAGAAGTGTCCCTGGCCTGCTGTCTGCTGTGGGGCACGACGAGGGTGGGATGCAGAAGGTGGATACAAGGACATTTAGGGAGATTTTAAGAAAAGTTTGATTGCTATTAATTGAAACTTTTTTGAAGAATCCCTCAGGGGTCCTAGAGCCCCCATTCATCGTGTCCGTAACTAAAGCCCAGGGTATTATTATCTGTAATTATATAGTATCTCCCGGCTGCTTATCCCCTGGTAATGAGCACAGCTGGACGCGGATAAGAGCTGCCGCTGTTCACTTTCCTCATCCCCAGCGATCGGCTGCAGAGTCTGGAACACTCTGTGTACTCAAAAAAAGCGCTGTTCTGCACGTTTTCCATCAAAGTCCTACAAATTGACTGTCAAAGGGCTAAAATATCAAATAAAGAACGGCTGCCGCTAAACGCATGGAGCAGCTGGTGCATTAATGCGGTGGAGCCGAGCCCTCCGCTCAATGGAGGCCTCACATTTAGAGTGTCAGCTTAGAGGACCATAACCAAAGAGATCTCCTGCCCTGTACCTAAGCTACACTCAGCACTTCAGTATATCATGGTGCTCATATGGGTATTGTAAGACCATGTGACACAGGCTTAGATACAGCATCTCGGCTGACGGTATCACACATGACTGGGTACAATGTAGCAGCTCAGCTGTATTACATATGGTAGGATTCGTTATACAGCTTAGCAGTTGGTATAAACACAATAAGGTTAGATACACAACTCAGCAGACAGTATCACACATTGTAAGATTAGATACACAGCTCAGCAGCCAGTATCACACATTGTAAGACTAGATACACAGCTCAGCAGCCAGTATCACAGATGGTAGGATTAGGCATTCTTCACACTTCCATGCATATCCATATGGCCATTTGACAGTTGGGGTCTGGTATTCTCAGGCCGGGAAGGTCCATGGTTATTGGTCCTGTCCCAGCCTAAAAATAGCAGGCCGCAGCCGTTCCAGAAAGGGCGCATCCATTAGATGCGCCAATCCTGGTGCTTCGCCTCTGCTCATCTGTTGCCCTGGTGCAGTGGCAAATAGTGTAATATATGGGGTTGATGCCAGCTGTGAAATAACAGCTGGCATTAAGCCCTGGTATTAGTAATTGGTGGACATCAGACACCCCCATTACTAACCCAGTAGATATAAATTGAAAAATAACAGAAAAAATATTGTATTTCTAAAAATACCATCCAATACTAACCCTCATTCACCAATTTATTAAAAAAAGATAAAAAATCTTGGATGTCCTCCGTAATCCACATAGCGGTCGTATGATATTTCACAAAAGTGCCCCTGAAAGACACGAAAAGAGAGAATTAGTAAAGAATTAAAGACAAGTGACACTCTCAATCACCAATATTTTCCCCATCAAATTCCCGAGCTGGTCCACCATAATCCACATGGAGGTCCCACAATGTTCTCATACTCAGTGTCCCTGCCTATGAAGAGCGTTCAGAGAACAAACCCAAAAGCTGGGACAGCAGGCACTGCTGGCTCTCACACTGCACTGTGTGGGAACTTCCATTGACAATGAACTGCGGTCAGCTTGTGAGGTCTCCGCAAGTCACAGCAAGCGGGTCACACAGTAGAGAATCACTGGCGGCTGTGATGTCATGAGTTCACCACAGTTCACTGTTTTCACACAAAGTATTGTGAGAGACAGTGGCACTAAACTGTGGTGAACTCATGGCATCACCGCTCGTCACAACTGCCAGCTGTATGCACTCTACTGTGCTTGCTTCATTCTCTGAACGTTCCTCATAGGATTAAATAGTGAGTCTGAGAACATCGTGGGACCTCCATATGGATTACGGTGAACCTACTTGGGATTTTTTTATGGAGAATAAATTAGTGAATGAGGGTGTCACTTGTCTTTATTTCTTTATTAATTCTCTTTTTATGTTTTTCTGGCTCGCTCTAGTGGAACGTTGTGGGACCTCCATGTGGATAACAGCAGAACTTCAAAACTTTTTTTAACTTTTTAAATAAATTGGTGAATGAGGGCTCGAGTTTGGGGTGTTCTTGGACATAAAATATTTTTTACTGTTACTTTTTGCTATTTACGAGGGGCTGCTGATAAGTTGTTTATTTTACCCAGAAAGAAACGAGATCGGATGATGACATTTTCCATATGTTCCACACACTCTCCACTGATGACAACACACTTCTTACATCGGTATTCCAAGTTCTGTAAACCTAGTAAAAACAAGGATTTCGGTTGTGCTCAAACCAGGCACCTGTAGCAGCCATGGCATCAGAAATGGTGTGAAATTTGGTACCTTGTGATATTTCTTCAGCTTTGGAAACAGATGATAGTTGGAGGCAGCTAGTTCTGGTGAATAAGGTAGGTGGTCAACCAGCTGGAAGCCCGGCTCTGCCAGTTTTGCCGTGGTCACTTGTGCAGTGTGAGCGGAGGCGTTATCTTGCAGGAACAAGATGCCTTTGTACAGCTGCGCCTTTTGGCCTTCAGAGCTGCCTTCAATTGGTCCAAAAGTTCAATGTAATACCTTGCATTGATGGTGGAGGAACCCTTTTGAAGGTAGTTCACTAGCAGCACACCCTCCTTATCCCAGAACACAGTCGCCATCACCTTAGTGGCTGATTTTTGCACCCTGACGACCTTCTTTGGACGAGGAGAACCACTGCGCCTCCACTCTTTTGACTGCTCCTTGTTTTCAGGGTCATACTAATAAATCCAGGTCTCATCCATAGTGACCAGTCGCTCCAGAAAGTTCTTATCAGTCCGGAAATTCTGACAAATGGAGCGGGAGGTGTTCACTCGCAGCTTCTCTGATCTGTTGTCAGACATTTGGGGATCCACTTTGCAGATCGCTTCCTCATGTCCAAATGTTCATGGATAATGACACAAACACCTTCACGGGAAATCCTCATGATGTGTGCTATTGCTTTAGCTGAAAATCGTGGATTCTCCACTATGAGGTTGTGCACAGCATCGATGATCTCCGGAACAACAACCACTCTGGGGCGTCCTGGACGTTCCTCATCATTGGTGCTGAAGTGGCCTGTTTTAAATTTAGCAACCAAGTTCTTAAATGTGGAATATGAAGGGCATTGATCCCCCAATGTCTGCGACAAATCCCAATGAATATCCTTAATGGACTTTCCTTGCAGAAACAAGAATTTTATCACTCCTCTGCTCTCAGTAGCTGTGAAAATTGCATTAAACTCTGCCATTTTGTTTTCCCGCGTGCGTAGAACACAAACATTTGAAAACATATATTGGACACTTAAGGCTTTCATGTGATGTATCATTCATTACCATAGAAATAAAAAAAGATCACAAAGCCAAAGACTTATCAGCAGCCCCTTGTACATCTACTGCGATAATCTGCAAGATATGCGGCAGCAGCCACAGTCTGGGAAGACGGCCTTCCAAGAGGGACACCTCAAATCGCCCTTCACATGTCGCCCATATAAGGACTATACAGGCAATAGCAAGTTGTTTTCTACACACTCCCCTTCTCTGCAAGTGGTGGATAATATACTGGACGGCTCAAAGGAATTACGCATTATAAGGACCCTTTCAGTGCATGCTTATATCTATATTCTACATGTGGAGTCCATTAAGGACAAAAAACGTGATCCCATATCTGAAAATACTAAGTCCAAACTAGGTCTCTACACTACTTCAATAATTACTGATTTAAGGTGGTGCATTACCATAAGAAACCATAAGTTAAAATGCTCCTCTGATATACTCACTAGAGCTTTCCAGAATAACCGTACCCTGAGACCTCCTATCCACCAGGAATTGCCTTCCGTGCCAAGTAGAAAAATAATACCTAGGGTGTTCCCCTACTCTACATTTCTCTATACACACTCCTTACATCTATTGGAGATTAGTTTCCTTCACTTCTTTGGAGTGTAAATACGGCGTGAAGAAGGCCAGTGTTGTGGCCGAAACGTCAAAAACAAAAAATAACCTTTTTTGAACTAAAACAATTTTGTTGGTCTTTATATACCTCGTTCTTTGAATAGGAGAGTGCAGTGTCTACATTGTACTTGATAGTCTGGACCTCGGTCCACTCACTAGCACCTCCATCAATTTACCAATAACTGAGTGCACACCATATTTTTCTAGTTAATATAATCTGCAAGATGACCACCCATTACTAATACCAGGGCTTGATGCCAGCTGTCAATTGACAGCTGACATCAATCCCATGAGTTATTACCTCAACTCCAACTGCATCATGGGAAACGGGAAGAGCCGGGTACAGCCCCAGAATTGGCACATCTAATGGATGCACTTCTTCTGGGGTGGTTGTGGGCTGCTATTTTTAGGATGGTAAGGGACCAATAACCATGGATCCTCCTAGGCTGATAATACCAGCCCCCAGCTGTCTACTTTACCTTGGCTGGATATTAAAAATGAGGGGTACCCACACCTTTTTTTTAATTTTATTTTTTAATTATTTGTTTAAATAATTTTAAAAATGGAGAGGAATCTCCTCTATTTTTCAAAATCAGCCAAGGTACAGCTGACAGCTGAGGATTGCAGCCAGCAGCTGCTACTTTACCTGTGCTGGTTATCAAATTTAAGGGGGACCCCACTTCATTTTTTTTCTTAAATTAGTTAATATCTATCTATCTATCATTTATCGATCTTGGAACATCTTTTAGACATATTTGACCCATGTTGCTGGAAAAAAATGGACTTGTCTCTTGTCTCGTGTCAGTCTCATGGACATGCAGGTGTGTCATGGGCACACAGGGTCCATGGAAAACAAAGAGGTGTGAAGATCTCTATTGATTTTAATTAGTATGCATGTGAACGTGTCTCTGTTACGTGTGAAAACGGATACCACAGTGTCATACATGATAGGATTAGATGCATCCATAAATCATAAAATAGATACAATGACTTCTCAGATAGTATCACGCGTGATTTACTTACAGAAATTGTTAAAGACATAAGGTTGACATTAGTGACTCAGATAATATCAAAAACAGGAGGATTGACTTAGATGCATTAACTAAGCAGACTGAATCAAACAAAATGGGATTAGATACAGCGGCTAAGTTTACTTGACACACTTAGATACATCAACTTGTTTCTCATGTTACACCTTTCTCTCTCCAGCTTTGCTCATCTAGAGGTGACATTTTCCTCTTCTCGCTCGGTGAGGTTGGATGGAGACGTCTGTGATCGGTGATTTTCCCGTCTTGTCGCAGATTCTCGGTGGATTCGGTCTGGACTGTGACTCGGCCGCTCACACACAGGAATATGCTCTGATCTGAACCCTCCATTGTAGATCTGCAGGATGTTTAGAGTTGTTGTCCTGCTGGAAGCTGAATCTACACCCTGGTTTCAGGTCTTCTGCAGCCTCTAACAGGTTTTCCTCCAGGATTGTCCTGTATTTATCTCAATCCATCTCCCATCACCACTGACCAGCTTCCCTGCCCCTGCTGAAGAAAATACTCCTTACAGCAGGATGCTGCCTCCACCATGTGTAATGGTGGGGAGGGTGTGTTCAGGGTGATGTGCAGTTTTAGTTTTTCTCCATATATAACAGTTTGTAATTAGCCCAAAAGTTCTTATTTAGTCTCATCTGAAGAGAGCACCTTCCTCCACTGCTCACTGCGTTCCCTACATGACTTTTTGCAAACTGGTCTTCTTATGTTTTGCTTTAAAAAAATGTCTTTCTTCTGTCCCTCTTCCATAAAGGCCAGATTTATAGAGTCTATGACTAATAGTCATCCTGTGAACAGACTCTCCCCCGAACTGTGACCTCTCCAGTGACCAAGATCATCTTCACTCTTCTCTCATTAGTACTCTCTTTCCTGGAATGTCAGGTTTAGTAGACAGCCATGTCTTGGTTGATTGCAGTTGTGCCGTACTCCTTCCACTTCTTGGAAGATGGATTGAGCACTGCTCAGTGAGATATTCAGACCTTAGGGTATTTTTTTAGAACTTAACCCTGCTTTACTCTTCTCCACCACTTTATCCCTGACACGTCTGGTGTGTTACTTGGTTTTCTCACACAAACCTCTGAGGCCTTCACAGAACTCAGAATGAGTGGAAACAATTTACTAATTATGTGACTTCTGGAGGTAATTGGTCACTGAGGATTTTAGTCAGACTATAGGGGGCTGAATACATATGCACATCGCAATTTTCAGATTTAGAGTTTTATAATATGAAAACAATATATCATTTCCTTTACACAAATACTTGTACTTCGTCTTGTTATTACAGAATATATCGATAAAATATGTTAAAGTTTGTGAATGTTACATGAAAAATTGTGGAACATTTCTTAGGGTATGATTACTTTATCAAGGCACTGTAGAATATATTTAGTTTCGCATATGATAGACTTATAGAAGCCAGCACATCACTTATATATATAGATTAACAGGCTGAATTACATATGATAGGCTTGTCTAGATATCACGAGTCCCATTAACCCTTTATATACAGCAGATAGTTGATGTTCCCAGTACGATGATTGGCCTTAATGAACCGTTCCGTGATCTCAAGTGTGAATGTTCCCAATCAGACTCGCCCCACAGTGCGGAGTCAGCATTGTCCCCCGATGTCATCAACAGAGATTGGCGCGATGAGAGGAACACGTAAGCACTATTTCACATGCGGAGACATTAAGCCGCCACCGGCCACGGCTGACATTATCGGCCAGAACTTTCATCTTCTCTAAATCACTTCTTCATTAAAATTACCAGAGGGTGAAATCCAACATGTGCAGGCAGTCACCGATACAGAGAAAGCGCTGCTATATCCTCCATATATACTCTGCTGATAGTGCCATCACTCTCCCATCACCCCCAGCATCTGC
Organism: Anomaloglossus baeobatrachus; assembly: GCF_048569485.1. Taxonomy (NCBI): domain Eukaryota; kingdom Metazoa; phylum Chordata; class Amphibia; order Anura; family Aromobatidae; genus Anomaloglossus; species Anomaloglossus baeobatrachus. The sequence continues at coordinate 16,156,650 of NC_134354.1, read as the reverse complement.
GATTGCACAGTGCTCAGAAATACCCAGATTATACCAGCTGTAACTATGTCACTATGTACAGAGGATGCCAGGTTATACCGGCTGTACATATATAATTATATACAGGAGATGCCCAGATTATACCAGCTGTACATATATAATTATATACAGGAGATGCCCAGGTTATACCAGCTGTACATATATAATTATATACAGGAGATTCCCAGGTTATACCGGCTGTACATATATAATTATATACAGGAGATGCCCAGGTTATACCGGCTGTACATATATAATTATATACAGGAGATGCCCAGGTTATACCGGCTGTACATATATAATTATACACAGGAGATGCCCAGGTTATACCAGCTGTACATATATAATTATATACAGGAGATGCCCAGGTTATACCAGCTGTACATATATAATTATATACAGGAGATACCCAGGTTATACCGGCTGTACATATATAATTATATACAGGAGATGCCCAGGTTATACCGGCTGTACATATATAATTATATACAGGAGATGCCCAGGTTATACCGGCTGTACATATATAATTATATACAGGTGATGCCCAGGTTATACCAGCTGTACATATATAATTATATACAGGAGATGCCCAGGTTATACAGCTGTACATATATAATTATATACAGGAGATGCCCAGGTTATACCGGCTGTACATATATAATTATATACAGGAGATGCCCAGGTTATACCGGCTGTACATATATAATTATATACAGGAAATGCCCAGGTTATACAGCTGTACATATATAATTATATACAGGAGATGCCCAGGTTATACCAGCTGTACATATATAATTATATACAGGAGATGTCCAGGTTATACCGGCTGTACATATATAATTATATACAGGAGATGCCCAGGTTATACCGGCTGTACATATATAATTATATACAGGAGATGCCCAGGTTATAGCAGCTGTACATATATAATTATATACAGGAGATGCCCAGGTTATACCAGCTGTACATATATAATTATATACAGGAGATGCCCAGGTTATACCAGCTGTACATATATAATTATATACAGGAGATGCCCAGGTTATACCGGCTGTACATGTATAATTATATACAGGAGATGCCCGGGTTATAGCAGCTGTACATATATAATTATATACAGGAGATGCCCAGGGTATACCAGCTGTACATACAGTTAGGTCCAGAAATCTTTGGCCAGTGACACAATTTTGGCGAGTTGGGCTCTGCATGCCACCACATTGGATTTGAAATGAAACCTCTACAACAGAATTCAAGTGCAGATTGTAACGTTTAATTTGAAGGTTTGAACAAAAATATCTGATAGAAATTGTAGGAATTGTCACATTTCTTTACAAACACTCCACATTTTAGGAGGTCAAAAGTAATTGGACAAATAAACCAAACCCAAACAAAATATTTTTATTTTCAATATTTTGTTGCGAATCCTTTGGAGGCAATCACTGCCTTAAGTCTGGAACCCATGGACATCACCAAACGCTGGGTTTCCTCCTTCTTAATGCTTTGCCAGGCCTTTACAGCCGCAGCCTTCAGGTCTTGCTTGTTTGTGGGTCTTTCCGTCTTAAGTCTGGATTTGAGCAAGTGAAATGCATGCTCAATTGGGTTAAGATCTGGTGATTGACTTGGCCATTGCAGAATGTTCCACTTTTTTGCACTCATGAACTCCTGGGTAGCTTTGGCTGTATGCTTGGGGTCATTGTCCATCTGTACTATGAAGCGCCGTCCGATCAACTTTGCGGCATTTGGCTGAATCTGGGCTGAAAGTATATCCCGGTACACTTCAGAATTCATCCGGCTACTCTTGTCTGCTGTTATGTCATCAATAAACACAAGTGACCCAGTGCCATTGAAAGCCATGCATGCCCATGCCATCACGTTGCCTCCACCATGTTTTACAGAGGATGTGGTGTGCCTTGGATCATGTGCCGTTCCCTTTCTTCTCCAAACTTTTTTCTTCCCATCATTCTGGTACAGGTTGATCTTTGTCTCATCTGTCCATAGAATACTTTTCCAGAACTGAGCTGGCTTCATGAGGTGTTTTTCAGCAAATGTAACTCTGGCCTGTCTATTTTTGGAATTGATGAATGGTTTGCATCTAGATGTGAACCCTTTGTATTTACTTTCATGGAGTCTTCTCTTTACTGTTGACTTAGAGACAGATACACCTACTTCACTGAGAGTGTTCTGGACTTCAGTTGATGTTGTGAACGGGTTCTTCTTCACCAAAGAAAGTATGCGGCGATCATCCACCACTGTTGTCATCCGTGGACGCCCAGGCCTTTTTGAGTTCCCAAGCTCACCAGTCAATTCCTTTTTTCTCAGAATGTACCCGACTGTTGATTTTGCTACTCCAAGCATGTCTGCTATCTCTCTGATGGATTTTTTCTTTTTTTTGAGCCTCAGGATGTTCTGCTTCACCTCAATTGAGAGTTCCTTAGACCGCATGTTGTCTGGTCACAGCAACAGCTTCCAAATGCAAAACCACACACCTGTAATCAACCCCAGACCTTTTAACTACTTCATTGATTAAAGGTTAACGAGGGAGACGCCTTCAGAGTTAATTGCAGCCCTTAGAGTCCCTTGTCCAATTACTTTTGGTCCCTTGAAAAAGAGGAGGCTATGCATTACAGAGCTATGATTCCTAAACCCTTTCTCCGATTTGGATGTGAAAACTCTCATATTGCAGCTGGGAGTGTGCACTTTCAGCCCATATTATATATAGAATTGTATTTCTGAACATGTTTTTGTAAACAGCTAAAATAACAAAACTTGTGTCACTGTCCAAATATTTCTGGACCTAACTGTATATAATTATATACAAGAGATGCCCGGGTTATACCAGCTGTACATATATAATTATATACAGGAGATGCCCAGGTTATACCGGCTGTACATATATAATTATATACAAGAGATGCCCAGGTTATACCGGCTGTACATATATAATTATATACAGGAGATACCCAGGTTATACCGGCTGTACATATATAATTATATACAGGAGATGCCCAGGTTATACCAGCTGTACATATATAATTATATACAGGAGATACCCAGGTTATACCAGCTGTACATGTATAATTATATACAGGAGATGCCCAGGTTATACCAGCTGTACATATATAATTATATACAGGAGATACCCAGGTTATACCAGCTGTACATATATAATTATATACAGGAGATACCCAGGTTATACCGGCTGTACATATATAATTATATACAGGAGATGCCCAGGTTATACCAGCTGTACATATATAATTATATACAGGAGATACCCAGGTTATACCAGCTGTACATATATAATTATATACAGGAGATGTCCAGGTTATACCAGCTGTACATATATAATTATATACAGGAGATGCCCAGGTTATACCAGCTGTACATATATAATTATATACAGGAGATACCCAGGTTATACCGGCTGTACATATATAATTATATACAGGAGATGTCCAGGTTATACCACCTGTACATATATAATTATATACAGGGGATGCCCAGGTTATACCAGCTGTACATATATAATTATATACAGGAGATACCCAGGTTATACCGGCTGTACATATATAATTATATACAGGAGATGCTCAGGTTATACCGGCTGTACATATATAATTATATACAGGAGATACCCAGGTTATACCGGCTGTACATATATAATTATATACAGGAGATGCTCAGGTTATACCGGCTGTACATATATAATTATATACAGGAGATGTCCGGGTTATACCGGCTGTACATATATAATTATATACAGGAGATGTCCAGGTTATACCAGCTGTACATATATAATTATATACAGGAGATGCCCAGGTTATACCAGCTGTACATATATAATTATATACAGGAGATACCCAGGTTATACCGGCTGTACATATATAATTATATACAGGAGATACCCAGGTTATACCGGCTGTACATATATAATTATATACAGGAGATGCTCAGGTTATACCGGCTGTACATATATAATTATATACAGGAGATGTCCGGGTTATACCGGCTGTACATATATAATTATATACAGGAGATGCCCAGATTATACCAGCTGTACATATATAATTATATACAGGAGATGCCCGGGTTATACCAGCTGTACATATATAATTACATACAGGAGATGTCCAGGTTATACCGGCTGTACATATATAATTATATACAGGAGATGTCCAGGTTATACCAGCTGTACATATATAATTATATACAGGAGATGCCCAGGTTATACCGGCTGTACATATATAATTATATACAGGAGATGCCCAGGTTATACCGGCTGTACATATATAATTATATACAGGAGATGCCCAGGTTATACCGGCTGTACATATATAATTATATACAGGAGATGCCCAGGTTATACCAGCTGTACATATATAATTATATACAGGAGATGCCCAGGTTATACCAGCTGTACATATATAATTATATACAGGAGATGCCCAGGTTATATCTGCACACTCCATATCACTAGATACAAGCAGATGTATATCTTATAAACCTTGTGCTTATATAATTGCAGACATTGATTTTTAGTTCTCCATTCTCCTGATTCTCCGCTGTTACATTTCTGCACATTCCAGCCCTTCTGTGACAAGCGGCAGCACAGACCTTCCTCCTGTCCTGAGAGATTATTTATTACAATGTCAGTCTGGAGGTTTTCAGATGATTTCTGTATCTAGATTGCATACAATTGTACCAAAGCTTCAGCTGTGGGAAACAGGAGACATACAGTACAGACTAAAAGTTTGGACACAACTTCTCATTCAAAGAGTTTTGTTTATTTTCATGTCTCTAAAAATTGTAGATTCACATTGAAGGCATCAAAACTATGAATTACCACATGTGGAATGAAATACTTAAAAAAGTGTGAAACAACTGAACATATGTCTTATATTCTAGGTTCTTCACAGTCGCCACCTTTTGCTTTGATTACTGCTTTGCACACTCTTGGCATTCTCTTGATGAGCTTCAAGAGGTAGTCACCGGAAATGGTTTTCCAACAGTCTTGAAGGAGTTCCCAGAGATGCTTAGCACTTGTTGGCCCTTTTGCCTTCACTCTGAGGTCCAGCTCACCCCAAACCATCTCGATTGGGTTCAGGTCTGGTGACTGTGGAGGCCAGGTCATCTGGCGTAGGACCCCATCATAGCCCTTACACAGTCTGGAGGAGTGTTTGGGGTCATTGTCCTGTTGGAAAATAAATGTTGGTCCAAGTAAACGCAAACCGGATGGAATAGCACGCCGCTGCAAGATGCTGTGGTAGCCATGCTGGTTCTGTATGCCTTCAATTTTGAATAAATCCCCAAAAGTGTCACCAGCAAAGCCCCCCCACACCATCACACCTCCTCCTCCATGCTTCACGGTGGGAACCAGCCATGTAGAGTCCATCCGTTCACCTTTTCTACAAAGACATGGTGGTTGGATCCAAAGATCTCAAATTTGGACTCATCAGACCAAAGTACAGATTTCCACTGGTCTTATGTCCATTCCTTGTGTTCTTTAGCCCAAACAAGTCTCTTCTGCTTGTTGCCTGTCCTTAGCAGTGGTTTCCAGCAGCTATTTTACCATGAAGGCCTGCTGCACAAAGCCTCCTCTTACCGTAACAGTTGTGCTTGAGATGAGAAGGTGTGTCCAAACTTTTGGTCTGTACTGTATATAGGCAGGCTTGTTATACCTGGGCTGGGGTGTTTTGAGGATAGCCCACCATTGGGGAT